>NC_044551.1:49309994-49436217 GCF_007565055.1 Rhinopithecus roxellana
TGAATAAGATTATGACAGGAAGCGGATATACCCCTGAGAGAGTGGATATACCCCTGAGGTATGATAGTAAAGGTATATTGCTCGCCTTGCCAGCTGAAGACAAATTGTTTCTGGTGGGCTTTATGGACAGGAATAGAGAAAAGGCATTTGCCAAGTCAATGGCTGCATACCAGCTACCAGGAGATGTGTTAATTTGCTCAAGCAATGAAACTACATTTGGTACAGCAGCTGCAATTGGAGTCACCACTTGGCTAAGCTAATGATAATCCACTGTCATTCTCCAAGATCCATCTGTCTTCCACACAGGCCAAATGGGAGATTTAAATGGGGATGTGGTGGGAATCACTACTCCTATGTCTTTCAAATCCTTGATAGTGGCACTCATCTCTGCAATCCCTCCAGGAAAGTGATACTGGTTTTGATTTATGATTTTTCTAGGTAGAGGCAGCTCTAACAGCTTCCATTTGGCCTTTTCTATCATAATTGCCCTCACCCTACCAGTCAGGGAGCCAATGTGGGGGTTCTGCCAACTGCTAAGTATGTCTATGCCAATGATGCATTCTGGCACTGGGGAAATGACCACAGAATGAATCCAGGGACCCACTGGACCCACTGTCAGTCAGATCTGAACTAAAACTCCGTTAATTACCTGACCTCCATAAGCCCCTACTTCAACTGGAGGACCACAATGATGTTTTGAGTCCCCTAGAATCAGCATCAGCTCAGAGTCAGGGTCCAGTAGTCTCCAATATGTCTAACCATCCCTGTCCCCAGTGCACAGTTACCCTGGTAAAAAGCCAGAAGTCTCCTTGGAGTTATATATGTATATATATAAAATTAATTTACATGATCACAAGGTCCCAAAATAGACTCTCTGCAAGTTTGAGAAGCAAGGAGAGGCAGTCTGAGTCTCAAAACTGAAGAACTTGAAGTCTGATGTTCAAGAACAGGAATCATCCAGCATGGGAGAAAGATGTAGACTGGGAGCCTAGGCCAGTCTCACCTCTTCACATTTTTCTGCCTGCTTTATATTTACTGGTAGCTGATCAGACGTTGTCCACAAGATTAAGGGTGTGTCTGTCTTCCTTAGCCCACTGACTCAAATGTTAATCTCCTCTGGCAAAACCCTCACAGACACACCCAGGATCAATACTTTGTATCCTTCAATCCAATCATGTTGACACTCAGCATTAACCATCACAACGTAGTGCCCAATCTGAGCATTGAAGGAGGAGAAGGTGCTAGCCAGATTGAAAATATATAAATAAGAACACTATCTGTATTGAGAAACAAAAGTGGGCCTGGAAATATGGCAAAAGTTGCAGCAGAGAACCTTGAGCACCATGGTGAGAAGACAGACATTTATTCTGACTGCAATGAATTATTTTAGGCCAAAAGAATCAAATAAATGTTTTGGGATAAATGTAGTTATTCTTTGAACAAGAAATTCAATATTTCACAAAGTGGGGGTTAAAATCACTGGGGGAGCATCTCAAAAGATAAGAAACAAAGAGATTCCCAAGCCTCACCCAAAATGAACTGAATCACAATCAAACTGGTAGATGGAGCCCAGAAATCTATGTTTAAAAATTGTACTTCAAATTTTATTTATACACAGTAACGTACTAGAACTCTGAGACTAGAAGCCTGGAGTCCAGCCCGGAGTTAAGAAAAATGAGCCCTAAGGAGGACAGGGAGGATCGAGGGAAGGCGTAATATTCTGACGAAACTTGGAGGCAACGTTTTTCTTGTTTAGCGACCAGACTGCCGGTGGGGCTGTTTTGGTGCTATGTTGGTGAACAGCGAGGAGGAAGTTTTGAAGGAAGCAAGTTTGAGAATTGTTTGAATATTGGGGTTTGAGTGCTATTTATCAATATGTGACTGTATTAGTCCTTTCTTATGCTGCTAATAAAGACATACCCCAGACTGGGTAATTTATAAAGGAAAGGGCTTAACTGACTTACAATTCCACAGGGCTGAGGAGGCCTCAGGAAACTTACAATCATGGCCAGAAGGGGAAACAACCCACATCTTTCTTCACATGGGGACAGCAAGGAGAAGTCCTAAGCAAAAGAGGGAAACGCCCCTTAGAAAACCATCAGATTTCATGAGAACTCACTCACTATCATGAGAACAGCATAGGGTAACCACTCCCATGATTAAATTACCTCCTGGATCCCTCCCATGACAATTGGGGATCATAGGTACTACAATTTAAGATGAAATTTGTGTGGGGATGCAGCCAAACCATATCAGTGACAGTGTCACCTTTTTGGAAATTATATTACACATTATAACAAAAGTCTAAAATGCACTCACTGTATAATAATCAGTTTGTGGCTATTGAAATAATGGACATCATTACCATATATTGTTTGGATTTTGAAGTTTTCTTTTTTGTACTTTTGTGACATGTTTTTCCAGTCTCAATCCTTCCCAAAGTTTGAGAAAAGCTGCGAGATTCTAGCCCTATGCCTAATGGACAAAAGTATGTTGCACATTCAAGTGAAGATGTAGAGGGTAAGTGGAATATGTGGTGCAAATTGGAGAGCACACAGATGGTTATGTGGATCAGAAGAGGCTGACACTTCTCAGAAGAGCAGTGCTCTCATTTTTGTGGCTATCAAATCTCTGCACAGTAAAATATACACTAAATTTATATAGCACTAGACCTTTCTCTAATTGGTCAATGTTCTTTCACATGCGTTAATCTAAATTATGAAATTAAAATTTTTATATAGCAAGAAACTCATAAGCATATTAAAAGTTCAATTTCTCATTATATTAATTTTCCAATTCTGTTGGAAAATAGTGGAAACAGAGTACAAATGCGCTTTCCTGAAATTGTCATTCATACTTCTGTCTGCCACATTATATTCTCTGTAGGTACATTTAGTCATATGTATGCACAGTTAATTTCAGTAGCTACTTTCCATGAATATATTATTCAAACTTTGCACATATAAAGTCATAATACATAAAGAATTTTTAAGTAAGTGATTTTTGGCAAATTAACCAACATTTTCATATTCTTAACCAAATTTTGAATAAATGAGATAATTCTTTAAATCATTTTTCTACATTTTTTATTATAGCTAAACCTAAATTGGTAACTCTGGGAGTACAATTTAATGAAGACATTCTGTCCTGCAATTTAAATCTTAATCTCAAAGGGTGATTCTGTGAGCTCAGATAACCACTATCAAGATATCACGATGTTTTCTGAAATTTCTAGCTTGATTTGTAACAACTAATGAGATTGTTTTAGTGCTAGTTCCTGAAAGCAGGACAATTCAATTCCTATCTGACTGAGCCATATGATACTTTTTCTTCAGCACCTAAAATGGTTTATTAACCTTTATTAATGTTCACAGTCTCCAAGTACTTGCTGGAATGGTTATTCTGTTATTCTCTGAGCACCAAGAAGGAAAGTGAAATACAGTCTGATTCCACTGACAGAGGAGTAAATTCTTCATGGAAGCAAAACGTTAACTATCTCAGCTCATTGCTTCCTTGCAGCAGCTGAGATATCAGGCCAAATGGAAAGACACAGGTGTTGAGGCCGAAAGGCAGGCTTCTGGTCTCTGTACTCCTATTGTGTGGCCTGGTTTCTTGGACCCAACTTCTTAGAAACTTGCAATAGATTTGTAACTACTTGGGTAGAGAGGGGTAAAGAAACTAGTTTTCATTCATTTTAATGTATATATGGGAAAACTTTTCTGTCTTAGGGAAAAGGTTTATCATTAGGTGGTTAGATAAATTGTATTGAATATAGATAAATAGAAAGATACTAAAAATCTGTAGAAAAATATTACATGTCCAACTTTAAGCAAAAATAAAAGCCTAACCCTTTATTACTGTTTTAAAAAGCATTTACATATAATATAGTTTGGATGTTTGTCCCTTCCAAATCTCATGTTGAATGTAATCCTCAGTGTTAGAGATGGGGCCTGGTAGGAGGTGTTTGGATCATGTGGGAGGATTCCTCATGAATGGCTTGGGCCATCCCTCTGGTGATGAGTGAGCTGTCGCTCTGGAGTTCATGTGAGATCTGGTTGTTTAAGAGAGTGTGATATTTTCCCCCTCATCCTCTCGGTACCTTTCTTGCCATGTGATGTACCTGCTCCCCCTTCATCTTCTGCTGTGATTGTAAGGTTCCTGAGGCCTCACCAGAAGCAGATGGAGCCATGCTAGTATAGCCTACAGAACCACGAGCCAATTAAACTCCTTTTCTTTATAAATTACCCAGCCTCAAGTATTTCTTTATAGCAATGGACAAATGGCCTAACACTGAAAATTGATAATGAGAAGTGGAGTATTGCTATAAAGATACCCGAAAATGTGGAAGAAGCTTTGGAACTGGATAATGGTCAGAGGTTGGAAGAGTTTGGAGGGCTCAGAAGACAAGAAGATGGGAGAAAGTTTGGAACTTCTTAGAGACTGGTTAAGTGATTGTGACCAAAATGCTGACAGAAATATGGACAGTGAAGTCCAGGCTGATGATGATTCAGATGAAAATGAGAAAGTTATCGGGAAGTGGAGTAATGGTCACCTGTGTTGCAACCTAGCAAAGAGCTTGACCACATTATGTTAATATCCTAGGAAGTCTATGGAAGGCTGAACTTAAGATCAATGACTCAGTGATGTCCAAGGGAGAGAATACAGTCATGGGTTCTTTGTTTCTGTTTCTGGTTGGGCCAGTAAAGTTCCCTCCTCATCCCTCTTTACCACTCATGACTAGAGACAGTAACTTAAAACCATGGCTTCAGGCTGCTGAAAGCCTAAAACAAAACAAAACAAAACAGAACAACAACAACAAAATAAGGCACATCGGAAAAGCTTAATAGGGCATCTGGTGGAAGAAATTTCTAAGCAGGAAAGCATTTAAAATGTGACCTGGCTCATGCTTGTAATTCCAGCACTTTGAGAGGCTGAGGAGGGTGGATCACCTGAGGTTAGGAGTTTAAGACCAGCCTGACCAACATGGTGAAACCCCATCTCTACTAAAAATACAAAACATTAACTGGACATGATGGCAGGCACCTGTAATCCCAGCTACTTAAGGGGCTGGGGCAGGAGAATCGCTTGAACCTGGGAGGCAGAGGTTGCAGTGAACCGAGATCATGCCATTACGCTCCAGCGTGGGCAACAAGAGTGAAACTTCATCTAAAAAAAAAAAAAAAGATGTGACCTAGTTGCTTCTAACAGCCTATGAACAGATACAGAAGCAAAGAAGTGACTTAAAGTTGGAACTCATGTTTAAAAGAGAAGAAGAACATACAAATTTGGAAAATTTACAACCTAACCATGTGGCAGAAAACAAACAAAAAAACAGTTTTAGGAGACTAATATAAGCAGGCTTCAAGCAACCTCTTGCTAGAGGGATTTGGATGACTAAAAGGGAGCCAAGTGCTAATATCTGAGACAATGGGAAAAAAGTTTAGAAGGCATTTCAGAAATTTTCTAAGCGGCCTCCCCCATCACAGGCCCAGAAGCCTAGGAGGAAAGTATGTTTTCAGGGGCCAGGCACACGGCACCGCTGCCATGCTCCACGTTGGGACACTGCTACTTGCATCCTGGCTGCTCTGGCTCCAACCTTGGCTCAAAGGGGCCCAGATACTGTTCGGCCTGCTGCTCCGGGATGCTCAAGTGATAAACCTTGGTGGCTTATACATGGCATTAAACCTACAGGTGCTCAGAATACAAGAGTGAAGGAGGCTTGACAGCCTTCACCTAAATTTCAGATATTGTATGATGTAGTTCAGAAGCCTGCTACAAGGTGGAGCCCCCACAGACAGCCTATACTAGGGAAATGCTGAGGGCAATTGTGGGATTGCAGCCTCCACAAAGAATCCCTGCTAGAGCACTACCTAGTTGAGCTGTGGGAATAGGACTGCCACCCTCCAGACACCAGAATGGTACAGCCACCAGCTGCTTGCATCCTGAGCCTGAAAAAACCGTAGGCACTCAATTCCAACCTGTGAAAGCAGCCGCGGTGACCTTGCAAAGTCACAGAGTTAGAGCTGCCCAATGCTTTGGGAGCCCGTCCCTGGCACTAGTGTGCCCTGGATGCTAGATATGGAGTTTAAAAAGATTATTTTGTAGCTTTAAGATTTAATCACTGCCCTGCTGGGTTTCAGACTTGCAAAGGGGCCTATAGCCCTTTCCTTTTGGCTGATTTCTCCTTTTTGGAATAGGAATTTTTACCCAGTTCCTATGCCACCATTGTATCTTGGAAGTAAATAACTCATTGTTGATTTTATAGGCTCATAGGCAGAAGGAGATGAGTCTCAGATGATATTTTAGGCTTTGGACTTTTGATTGATTTGATGCTGGAATGAGTTAAGACTTTGGGGTACTATTGGGAAGGGATGATTGTATTTTGTAGTGTGAGAAGGACATGAGATTTAAAGGGCCAGGATTGAAATGATATAATTTGCATGTTTTTCTTTTTCAAATCTCATGTTGAAATGTGATCCCCAGTGTTGGAAGTGGGGCCTGATTGGAGGCATTTGGATCATGGATGTGGATTCCTCACGAATGGCCTAGCACCATCCCCTTGGCGATAAGTGAGTTCTTGCTCTGGTAGTTCACGTGAGATCAAGTTGTTTAAAAGGGCATGAAGCCTGCCCTCTCACTTTTGCTCTCTCTCTTGCCATATGATATGCTGGCTCCCCCTTCACCTTCTGCCACGATTGTAATATTCCTGAGACGCTCACTGGAAGCAGATGCCAGCACTATGCTTCATGTACAGCCTGCGGTGCCATGAGACAAAATAGAAATTATTTTACTTATGAATTACCCAATTTCAGGTATTTCTTTACAGTAATGCAAAAAACAGCCTGATACAATATATGTATGGGAAATATAGTGGAGAAAAATCAATGGAATTCAATGCTATGTAGACACAGCATTAAAAAGAAAATATAAGGTAGATTGGACTAGGCGTGTGTGTGTTGAATGGAATAAGAAAATCTGCTGTAGAGAGAATAGGCTAGAAAAAAAAGAGGGTTCAGGCTAAAAACAAAACAATGTTTTTTAGTAGAACAAGTAAGTTAGGTTGCAAGTGACTTTTCATAGCTGGTTTTTTATTTTCTTCAAAAACAAACCATGATTGTATTAGGTTTTACTCGATTTGTTTTTAGCTTACTTAAATTTCTGCCGGTTTATTGGTTTAGTCAATGAGCCTATAAGTAATGGTTAATTTTAGTGATAAACAGCATGTTTGATTTAGGAGAACAAAGGCCAAACAGCTAAATAGAGTTCTTTTGATTCACTGATGAGAGGGGAAACAAACTATCTTGATTCTTTCCATGGAAAAGAAATGATTTGTGTTCATTTAGATCCAAGGGGAGAGGAAGTGCAAGTGTTTAAAATTGCCAGGGTAATTTATTATGAATTTGGATAAAACCCAATGAAAAACTGAACAAGAAAAGGGTAATGGAGGAGTGTTTTGGGGCCATGCCAGGATGTTGAAAAATGCAGGGACATTCAGATTACATGATACAAAAGTTTATCTGTGGAGATCTCTCCATTTTTGTGCTCTAGTTAATAATTTAGAAGAGTGAGTCTGAGTCACGTTTCAGATTCCTTGAAGACAACTGGGCAAAAAACTTCAATTGCATTTCCACTCAGAAAAAACACTGCTGACTTAGAAAGTAAAATGACTGTAGCCATTCTCCAGGAAAACTTATGCAGCAGGACACACATTTAGGTATTGTAAGCATAAAGAAAAGAGAGGCGTGATTTGAGAGACCATTTCTTTAGTTTGACTATTAATGATTAGATCTAAATATTCTGATGTCTTGCCTGTTCATTTTCAAAAACATTTTTTCTATCTTTCGATAGAAAATTCAGAATCTCCAAGTAAAGTAGATATGCAGGTTACTTGATGTCAAATCCCACTTCAATTTTCTGGGCTTTCACACTTTTCGTTCTCATTCTGTTATATTGTACAGTTGACCCTTGAGAAACATGGATTTGAACTTCACTAGTCCAATTATATGTACATTTTTTTAGTAAATATATTGAAAACTTTTCTGAAGATTTGTGACAATTTACAGAAATTTGCAGATGAACCATGTAGCCTAGAAATACTGGAAAAAATAAGAAAAAGTTAGATGTGCTATGAATGCATAAAATATATGTAAATACGGCCTGGCGCGGTGGCTCAAGCCTGTAATCCCAGCACTTTGGGAGGCCGAGACGGGCGGATCACGAGGTCAGGAGATCGAGACCATCCTGGCTAACAAGGTGAAACCTCGTCTCTACTAAAAAAAAAAAAATACAAAAAACTAGCCGGGCGTGGTGGCCGGCGCCTGTAGTCCCAGCTCCTCGGGAGGCTGAGTCAGGAGAATGGCGTGAACCTGGGAGGCGGAGCTTGCAGTGAGCTGAGATCCGGCCACTGCACTCCAGCCTGGGTGACAGCGAGACTCCATCTCAAAAAAAAAATAAAATAAAATAAAATAAAATATATGTAAATACTAGTCTATTTTATGATTTACTACCACAAAATATACACAAATCTATTATAAAAATTTAAAATTTACCAAAACACACATAAACACTTACAGGCCACATATGGTACCATTGCATTCTAGAAAAGTTTAAACAAATGCAAAGATGCAGTATTAAATCATAACTACCTAAAATTAACTGTAGTATATACTGTACTACTGTTCTAATTTTTTATTGACCTCTTGTTGCTATTGCAGTGATCTCAAGAGTTGCAAGCATTTGCTCAGAACACTGTGTGACACCAGTCATCTCCTTATGAGCAGTTTGTCTCTCCACTACAACTTTTGCATATTGTAGCAAAAATGATCTCTTTCAGTTCTTGCATATTTTTATTGTGTTTAGTATAACACATTAAACCTTGAGTAATATTATGGTACCCATATGAAGTGCCACTAGTGATGCTGAAAATGTTCCCAAGAAGCAAAGTAATGACACAAAAATGGTTTAATTGCTTGATGTGTACCATAGACTGACATCTGCAGGTGTGGATGCCCACCATTTCCAGATACATAAATCTAGCATAAGAACCATTATTTTAAAAGAAAAGAAAATTTGTGAAGCTTTCACTACAGCTACACCAGCAGGCATGAAGCCTTGCATTTTTTGTAAAATACAGTTTCTTTTAATTTCATATTGAAAACACAGCTTTTATGTGGGGGCAGAATTGCTGTAGGAAAAGCGTACCCATAGTCTCTAATATGATTTAAGAAAAAGTGAAGTCATTATATAATGACTCAAAGCAAAAACCATGTGAAGGATCTAAGGCTAGAGAATTTAATACTAGCAAAGAATGGTTTGATAATTTCAGAAAGAGATTTGGTTTTAAAATGTCAAGATAGTAGGAGTAGCATCTTCTGATAACCAAGAGACAGCAGTTGAGTTCTCAGATACCATTAGGAAAATCATTGAGAAGAAAGATTATCTGCCTCAACAGGTTTTTATTACACACAAAAGTACCCTATTCTTGGGAAAAAAACACAACAAACTTCCACAAAGGACATTTATTAGGTTGATAATTGAAAAACAAGATTTAAGGCAGAAAGGGATAAGCTAACTATACTGTCTTGTGCAAATGCAGTTGTGTTTATGACCAGGACTGCCCTTATCTATAATGCCGCTGGCCCCTGAGATTTAAAAGGAAATGATAAACACAAACATCCAGTCCTTTAGTTGTACAATAAATAAATACATAAATAAATACATAAATAAAAGCCTGGAAAATAAGAATCCTTTTCTGGATTGGTTCCGTCAATGCTTTGTCCCTAAAGTCAGGATGTACCTTGCCTGTAAATAACTGCTTTTTATTGGACAATGTCCCCAGCTACCAAAAACTCTATAAGTTTAACACCAAGGGTGTTAAAGTGATCTACTTGCCTCCAAACACTCCATTTCTAATTCAGCCTCTAAATAAGGAGTCAGAAGGACCATTAAGTCTCATTACACACAGTATTCTATGGAAAGAAGTGTCAAGCCTGTGGCAAAGAATCCTAATAGAACATCATGAAAGAACAGAACATCTGGAAGAATTACACCATTGAGGATGACATTGTTATGGAAAAAGCCACAAAAGCCATCAAACAAGAAACAATAAATTCCTCCCGAAGAAACTGTCTAGATGTTGTGCATAACTTCAGAGGATTTATAACAGAGCCAATCAAGGAAATCATGAAAGAGATTGTGGATATGGCAAAAAGGGTAGAAGATGAAGCATTTCAAGATATGTATCTTGGAGAAATTCAAGAATTAATAGGCACCACAGCAGAGGAATTAACAGAAGATGATGAGTTGATGAAGTTCAGTGATTCCAAACCAGTGTCAGATGGTAAGGAAGTCACAAAAGCAGTACCAAAATATAAATAAATAAATAAATTGACATTAGGTGATCAGGGAGAATGTTTCAGGTTATTCAAGAGTGCTTTTGGCTTATCTTATTACATGCACCCTTCTATATATGATACAGGTACTGAAATGATAGAAGAAGGATTGGTATTAACATAGAAACATTTTTTAATGAAAAAAGCAAAAAATATCAGGCAGAAATTATTATGTATTTCCATAAAGTTACACCAAGTATGCCTGCCTTTCCTGCTCCCTCTTCCATCTCCTCCACCTCTTTAGCTTCTGCCATCTCTGAAACAACACCAGTCCCTCCTCTTTCTCTGCCTCCTCAGCCACCACTCAACATGAAGACAATGAGGATGAAGACCTTTATAATGATCCACTTCCACTTAATAAATAGCAAATATATTTTCAGAGACTACAGCAATAGACCAAAGCTTCACTCATTGTTTGTTTGTTTTTAGCTTCTTAGTTTTGGCCTCAAGTTTACACACAAAAATATGTCATCATTATGGAAAATTTTAATGAATCCGGCAGTCATTCCCCCATTCATTTATTTTGAAGTTGAATCCAGTGAAATTCTAATGATCTGACTGCACTTATAAACCTTGACAATTCTTCCTGCCTCGAGCCCAGTTTAAGCTCTTATTCGTTGGTCCTCATTTTCATGTCACTATTTTTGCAGTTCTGATTTTTATGACTTTAATTTTTTTTTTCAAGCATAGCGTTTGGGAATTCAGAAGCATTTGTATTAAGATACTCTCATATCTTTAAAGAGTCTCATGTACTTGAATATAATTCCAGAATGTCTTTACAAATACATCTCTCTGGAAATATGCCCTCTTGTAAACTCTTTCTGGATGGGTCTGTGAAAAGAGTGAAGAAGTAGTCACCAGCTTCTGTAACATTCACGTTTTTTGTTTTCCCAACACTTGCTCACAAATAGAATTTTGTTATGGCTTTCCCTAGTCCCGCTTGTCCAGCAGCGATAGAAAGATACATGCACAATTTTAAAGTTGAAAAAGAGCAAAGGACATGAAAATCACATTCAAATGTTAGTTTTAGAACTTGTCTTAGTGCATAAGGGCTGCAATCATATACAGTGGGAAGTAATTGGTGGTGACCAACTTAGATGGAATTAGACTTTAAAAATAGTCTAAAGTAGAGCCCTGGAATAGATTTTTCAAAAACAGGGACAATCATCTCTAAATTTTATGCCTGACTGTCCGTGCCTCTAGAGGGAGTCATTCACAATTCATTAATTCTTGTCTTGAAGTGGTTTATTTTTATGGCCAAATTTTGAAACTGATGTTTTAAATGCCTTCAAATCTTTAATTGCATCAAATGTTATTGTCAAGCACAGAGATTCAACTTAGAGTGAAAAGCATTCTAACCACTTCAACAATCATTCTACTATGAAACCACATTTCATGGAATTGAAAATAGGCCATATGTGAAAAATATTCCATTTTAATGTTTGAAAGATCAACCTTACACCGACTTTATTTCAAAAATGTGGCTACTGTTTTCTTAAGAATATATATATATATATATATATATATATATATATATATGTATATAGTGTACTTGGATTTATTTCCTAAGAATCCAGAGTACTTACAGAATGAGGTGACACTGTGAAGTGCACAAGCACAAAGCATTCTCAGGTTCCTAGAGTCGCTCTCAAATGTTTATTCCCAGATGCAGAGAGATGGCCTTCCTTCTCAGCCTGGGGCAAAGTAGCAATGCAGAAGCTTTGGCCTAATTGGAGCCAAAAATGATAGTGGCAGTGTATGGGTATGGGTCTAGCAAGGAAAGCAAAAAGTACCCCAAGTATTTAAAACAGAATGAATTTAACACAGGGAATTATCTACATAAGTTTTGGAAGGACAAGAAGAACAAAGAGAAGTAGGTGAAGTGGAGGGAGCTAAGGAACAGAAAAGAATAAGAGGTGGTACTTCTTTGATACAAAGCAGTTAAAACCACTCATCTGGAGACCATTTGCCTGCACCTGCCACTGTGCTGTTGGTGACACTCGTAATCAGTCCTAGATTGCTGAAGATGCATCAGGTCTGTCAAAGTTGGAACCTATCAGAAAGGGGTGGCCCTTACCCATTTTCTTAAAGTCAAGAATTTCCCCACTCCCAGTGCAACTACCTCAGTACTGAAGTCAGAAGCAGAAAGTTTTGCTCTCCCACTAACTTCTGTCTCAAGTGCCTCCTACTGGCAGAACCTAACAAGAATCCAGCAGACATGAGAGGCTGATAAATGCAATTTGTAGACTCCTGTTCCATAAATATAAACAACAGATTCCAGAAGAGAGAATATCCAGACACAGGAAGAAATATGCTATTCTACCTACAATGGCTTTCTTTTCTAGAGTTAGAAGTGACTGCTCCACGCATATATTTTCAATGTTTCCTTTTTGGTTCCTGCAGCACATAGGGACAAGTTAAATGGATAATCTGTCCCATCAAATTGACATGATCTAGTAGGTCTACAGGGAAGAGAAAAGTAGTATGGGAATTTCACCAATTCCATCTTACTACCAACTTGTGTAAAGGAAAGGAAAAGCAGAGGTTAACATTAGGCAGGAAGCATTTGCTGCGGGACATTTCTTTGAAACCTAAAACACTTTATCAAGGAATTTGTCATCTCAGTGGAGGACAATCCAGTTGTCATTCTTCTGATTTCTTGCTAGAGTAGCAAAACATCACCCTGGAGAATGGAAATGCAGAAAGGGAAAGAGACCACAATATCCATTAGGAAAATGTTCATTTATTTTTGGGAATATTTAGCTCAGGTTGGAAGCACCACATGCCCCAAATGGAGAAACTTGCATAAGGCTCAATGTAATATAAACGTGAATGTATAAGGCTACTTTTGAAGTGGCTTCCCTACCTCACATTCTCTTCTTAGAAAATCTGTCCAGACCTAAGCCTCTATTGAGTATTCACTTTTGTGCTAGCCGTACCTAATTGAATGAATGGCAGACAGTTGACTGATAGTCAGTAATGATGGCTGTGCAGTAAGTAATCAGATTCTGTTTCCTGAAAATTATACTAAAAATACAAGAAAGATTGTTGACAACTGAAGGAGGTACATTTAAGAAAGGACATGTAATGATGGGACCTGAGTCAGTATACTCAGAAAAGAAACTGTAGATGAGCAGAGGAAGATGATCTGCAGGGGGTATAGCAGAAGAGGCAACCCAAGAGTGTGCACAGAAGACATGCAGGAGGGAGAAAAGGAGATAGAAGAGGAAGAAAGAGAAGGATATCTGCCACATTCATGATGTGTTATGTCTCAGTTCTAGGCGCCATAAAGCCTGGCTGGACATAATTTGCCGGAGGCATCAGTATTTTTAGAATGTATCCTACCTCCTTTTGAGTTTGCTCAGTTGGTTTCCAAAGGAGTCCTAACTAAAGCAACAAAATTACACAGCCAAGATGTACATTGAAAACAAGAGTTTTTTTTCCCAATAGTTAGTTCCTAAAATGTTCAGTTGGGCAACTGAAAATTTATTTTTGTTAAATACTAAATAGACACAAAGTAAGGTTTACAAATCATAGCCAAGGTATATAGTAAAAATACAATACACACCTGAATATCCACAACCACTTTTCTTTGTTCCACTCTTTCACTTCTTCCACTATTCCAAATTTTGTGTTTTATCTTCCTCTTGTTTATTGTTAGAGTTTCACCAAGTACATTTATATCCCTAAACAGAATGCTTCTTGACTTGAATATTTTTAATATTTATTCAAATGGAATCCTATTTCATGTAATCTTATAAAATCAGCACTTTAGTTCTACATCATGTCCTGATTTTTATTTTTAATGTTGCATGTAGGTGTGTCACATTGATTTTCATTACTAGGTAGTATTTCTACTTCTATATTGACTATATTGAAGCAAAAATTTTCTTTATTCTTTCAACTCTTTATGGACTTCACTTTTGGTTCATTTTTTTTATATTCAAACAATGGCTGTGAAATTTCTTACCTCATATGCTAGTGAAAATACACAGTTGTGGGTGAATCCCATGGATAGAATTTCTGAGTAACAAGAAATGATGTACATCTTCAACTTTGTTTAATAATGAAAAACTATTTTCTAAAGTGGATGAACAATTTTTAAGTTCTTATACTTGCTTCACTGACTCATCAACATTTAAATTTTCTGTATTTCTTAAATTTTTTCCAGTGTTGTTTGTGATTTAGTTGTCTTCAAAGCTGTAAAATTTTCACTGGAATATCAATCACTATAGGCTTACAACCAAGTGTTTGTCCAGGGAAACCTTCTGAAAATTGTCACTAATTGTCATTACTTTTCAAATGTTAACATATGTTCTTCTGAGAGTGCTTTGGGATTTTGATACGGTTCCATCATAGAAAATAAAACGTGCAATGTCCTTCAAAAAGAAATTTTGAAAAGATTGTATAATCTTATTGAGACAAATATTATCATTTATTAAACAACTTTCAAGACTGATTTTGCACATGAAATTTTTTATATATAAAATATGATGAAATTGTGATGTTTAATTTGTTTTAAAAGGTTGTTTTCAGCTATCATGTCCAATATGTGACCAAGCAAGTAAACAGTCAAATTTATTAGATGTCTTTAAAAGGTTGTTTCAACTATCATTTGCAATTATCCAACCAAACAAGTAAATAGCCGAATTTATTAGATGTGAAAAATGGATTACAAACTCCACAGATGCTACCATCAGCTGTTCAGATGGCTAAGCAAAGTTTCATGTTTTTATTAAGTTAATGTCTTTCAGGGTTATTAAAAAAATTTATCAAACACACTAACTGGGCCCAAGTAATCTGTGGGCTGACAGATACAATTGCTAATTATGTTTTGAAGCACAACAAACTAAAATATAAATTTGGTAAACCAATTTTGTATTTTAGCTTCTTGAGGAATTATAATATCAAATACACTTACAAGCTCATTAGCATTCATGCTACTGGATGAAGATGAATTAGTTATTCTTGTCGAATAAAGTAATTTACACTTTTCTAAAGCTATAACCTTAGGGCATATGCTGAAATATACAGGTTGCTAAGGATCTGAACATATGTAGGCAATCTTCCTTGGGTTTTGCTATTATTTTCAGAAATGGATAAAAGAAAAACACACATTCTTTGTAATTGTTTCTCAAATATAAAAAATATTGTAATTATTGTCATTGTTTCTCAAGTATAAAAGAATAAAATTCAAAGTAAATCAAGGTATTTTAATGTAAAACTTAATTTAATTCCTATTAAAACTCTTTTTAAAACTATAATACATAATCACAGAACTTTTACCACACTACAAGAGAATAGATTTTTTATTAAGTCTTTCAACACATCAAGAATATAGTGGAAATAAGACTTTTTGGTGAGAATATGCATTAATATCATCTTCATGAAAGTCATGCTTGCAAATAATAACGTTTAAACTCTGTATGTTTGACTCAACTATCCTAGTTACAAATTGAAGCCATAAAATAAAGAATGAAAGGTGCAAATTACAAAAGCTACTGAAGACATCTCTTCCAAGAAGTTTTCTGTTATGGGTTGCATAGATGCTGGCTTTAGCTGGGGACGCCATGAGAACAAAGGAGAGGAGATTATTGAGGATATTTTTCATGGAACTGATTCGATAGAAAAAGAGAAATTGACCCTGCAGAAGAGATGGGGTGGTGAAGAGGAGGAAGGAGTAATTGCTGGAGTAAAATCATTGAGTAGATGAAGGGATGAGATTCTGATCCCTGGTAGATCAAGGTCTTTATGGGAAGCAGGGATTCTTTGTCATATATAGAGAGAGCACAGAGGCAATATAGTTGCAAGGAGGTTATAGATTTTGTGGAAAGAAGATGAACCATTTGTATCCAATATGTCACGATGACTGAGATATCTGCTGAGATAATCAGCTCATAATGAGCAGAGAGGAGATGCTGAGACAAAGATTGGGAAATAAAATAATGAATTTTTACTTTTGGGAAGTAAAATAATGATTTTACCTCTCTTCCCAAGATTTGGGAAGGGAAATACAAATTCAGTGGGTTTTCCAGACATTGCTGAATGGTCAACTGAAATTTGAAGTCCATCTTTTTAAAGTGTAGCTGCTCAGAAGGGTAGTAAGGTTATGTGCAGAAGTATCAACTACTCAGATGCAAGCATAGAGCTCGTGGCTATTAGGTTGAAAAAGGGTTGACAGTTTTTCTGATTAGTATAATAGAGGTTGAAGGGCAAGAGAGTGACGACAGCTTGAAAGGAGGAGATTTGATGGTGTTCCATGAAATCTAATCTGGGAAGGAAGGAATGTGAATATATGAATATAAGTTGATGATAATTAGCAAAGAACCAATGGAAGTGCCAGTGGATAGGGTATTTCCATGGGATGGAACAGTCATTGCTGTGAGAGTTTCAGTAAGCAAGTTCAGAGATAGAAACAATCTTTTATTTATGTCAATGGAACAAGGACCATATAGCAAATTGTGGAATGATAAGAAAAAATAAACACTCACTAAAATGTGTCCTTTTATTTTTCAATTCTTTTTAGAGATGCAAAGGATGAAATGAACTTAGCTACAATAGGTTCAGTGAAGGAAGGCATTTTCCAAAAGAGTGCAGTCCTTGTAGTTTACCAGAAAAAGAAATGAATTCTCTATTTAGGCAAATTTAGGAGCAAGAAAGACCTGTTGTTGAGAGTCAGTGTATATCTGCCATGGTAAGTTAACTGACCTAGCTGAAAACCTTTAATTTCGTATCCAAGCAGTACTATATATATTTCCCTTTACAGACTCTGAAAATAAGAAAGCCAATTACTCAGCATGACTCATTATTCATCTTGTCCTGAATGTGGCATAGTTCTCAAAATTCAGAGCTCCTGTTGAAATCCCAAGGGCACTTCACTTTTGGCTCAGAGCATGAGCAAGGCTGTACATGGCCCAGCATCTTTGATCATACAAATCCAAATTAATAATGTTATTCTGAAACAGGGTGGATGTGTAAATTTCAAAAGGAAGATGACAGTATGCCTAGATAAATGCCATTTCAGCATTTGTCCTATTTCTCCTAAGTGGGAAGAATGGTGAATCCATGTAGACTTCTACTCAGTACAGGTCATAGTCTTCCCATGCAACCATTTTCCTTTCTAATGTATAAGAAAGGATTGAAGGTGAGCTCTTGGAGAGAAATTTTAGTAATGGTGAGTTCACTGTAAACTACCAGGACCAGAAAGGGATGTGGAGCTACTTATTTTAGGGTGAACATTTTTGAAACTCACTTTTATTTTTCTCAAGTTGTATGAAATTAGTTCTAAGCACATATTCCTCCCTCTGCTGTTGATCCTCACCCTATCTCCCTACCATCTATTACATGCTTTGTTAGATTTATATTTTTTACTATCTTATTTGGCTACCACTTCTTAACCCTACATGCACTTAAAAACTTTTAGTGACTCTCATTGCTGCAGAAAATAAAATAAAGTTCTTTCAGCCTGGTATTCAGTGTTCATTCATTGATTCATAATTTATGAAACACTCACAATATGCCAAGTACTGTTCCGAGAAATGCAATGGTGAAAAAAATAAAATGTCTCTGTGTATAGAGTTTACTTTCTAATGGGGGGTGGAAGGAGTGAAGTAGAGGCCGTTCAAACACATGAAAGTCACATAGAGCCATTAAAACAGTGTGATACACATGATTTCACTTCATCCTTTAAACAATCTTATGAAGAAGAGAAATTATTATTTTACTTTGGAGTTAACAATATTGGGCCTGGAGCAATGGCTCACTCCTTTAATCCAAGCACTCTGAGAGGTAGGGCCAGGAGGATCGCTTCAGGTCAGGAATTCAAGACCAGCCTGGACAACATAGCAAGACCTTTTCTTTATATAAAATAAAAGTATTAGCTGCCATGGTGGCCCATACCTGTAGTTCCAGCTATTCAGGAGACTGAGGCAGGAGGAACGCTTGAGCCCAGAGCTGTGACCACACCACTGCACTTCACCCTGGGCAACAGCTTCTTTCCGGAAAAAAAAAAAAAAAGAAAAAGAAAAAAGAAAAGAAAGAAAAGAAAAAAGAAAATTTACATTCAGATTAAGTAATTTGTCCTTTGTCCTCTTTCAGAAACTGAGTCAGCAAGAGCTAGATCCAATAATTGAATCCATCTCTGTCAGACTCCACAGAGATGGATTCAAACCTTAGTGTCTTAGCCACTAAGTTTATACCTTCCAAACACTGATTGTATCCAGATGTTTGCAAAATGTTACCTTTGCCACTCTGCAAAGCCAAGTACATCATGTTCAGAATAAAAAAAGTTAACGTATCATATGGCTTATTTTTGTACTTGAAATTAGAATAATTAAATATTAAAGAGTTTTTAGAAATAGTTTTCATTTTTTGTTGATTTTTATAATCTGATATGTATTGTTTATTCCTCAAAAAAATGTGATTTTTCTTGCTTTGTTTTGTTGATTCACTGACTGTTTTAAATCCTGGGAATCCTGAGGAACCAAGTGCATTTTCCACTTGAAATAAAACCACAGTGTGCTAAACTTACTAAAACAGTTGCTGGAAACCTGTACTAAATATAACTTTTGAAATTCATACATAATTCGGTCACTGTAGTTGTTTATGATATTTATTCAAGAGTCAAACATCATATCAAAGTTGCAACTAACTTTAGATTTAGAGAGAGGATTAGACTTTAGTCTACCAAAGAAATAACCAAATAAGAACTTGATATGGGTTGTTTAAAAGTGGTTCAATTTGAAAATTCCCAAGTTGGAAAAATGATTCATAGCTGGATGCTTTGGAGATCTAAATGAACACACATTGTTATTTTGTTAAGTAATGAAGAAAACATAAGTTTACATGTAAGGCATGTAAACTCAAAATCCTCTAGAAAGTCTTTCCAACCTGACAGGTACAGTTATTATTTGTAACATTCGTAACTAAAAGAATGCATAAGGACAGATTAATCAGGCCTGAAAACAAAATACAAAAGCACTTCTCAGTATTTTTCCTTGCACATTAAACATACATACATAGCACAGCCTAAATGTATATCTCCATAGTACAAACTGTCACAAATACTTTCAGATAGTTTTATCAGAAATGCTCTTAAGGCAACATAAATATCCAAGTGAAAAAAAGCAATTTTCCTTTGTCATAGAAAAGAAAAAAATGTTTTGGTTTGGTGGTTTTACTTTATTTGGCTTGACTAGCTTTTAATTTAGATATATGAAGATAGATTTTACCTTAAGAAATAATTTATAGAAAGAGGCACATTATCCAACTGGTCAAGCTACAAAGATTACATTAACATGATTGTATAGTTTGCGTTAGGATTTAATGTACTAATTCAAGGTAAGTGATTTTAGCAAGACAGGAATAGGCCAGAGTTTCCTCTACTCTTTTTGTGTCTGCTTTCCTATTCCTTGATTTTCTGTCTGTAAATATGTGTAGATTGCTAGGAAGGACCTTGTAGATCATCTACCTCTGAGATGTTTATTTTGGCATTCATGAACAGACGTCAGAAAGGATACAGAGACACTTCTAAAGTTGTGCGGCATTCATTGACACATAGGTATGGTTGTTTCTCTAGATAATCCAGGTCATCATTATTTTTACCTGGATGGATTACAGCAACAACATCCTTATTGATTATGTTTGTGCATTTGTTTTGTTTTTCACCTCTAGCCACGCTCCTCTTATCTTAATTAATATTCTCAAAGAGTTCTGTGCACCCCAATAATTAAGAACAAAATTCTAAACCAACATATACTCATTTTACAAATGAAGAAACTGAAGTCCAGAGAAGTAAACTAAGATTAAGCTGAAGTATTACATTATGCCAATCTGAAAGTTTGTACCTACATCTTTTAAATTCAGTGCTTAGTATCAAAAAATTAGTTTTTACCGCAAACATCACATTTTGTTTGGGTGTTCTTTATGTTGAAAGAATGATGGAATTGAATTTTAAAGCAGAAGGAAAATCACTAATATGTCTGGGATTAGATAGATGAAGTAAAGTGTCACTCAGATTTCTGAATGTGATATCTAATGATACATGTTTTCTTGGACAGTGCCTTAAGACACAATACTTTTTTTTTTTTTTTTTTCAAATTTTAGACACCAAACCAATTATGGAGTTACATAAATTAGAAAAAACAAATGCCTAAAAGGTATTAAGGAACAGGTTGTGTCTTGAGTTGCCCAAGCCAGAAATCTGTGAGTCATCTTTTATCCAGTATACTTCCTCACATGCCAGTTGTAATTTCTCTCTACTTCTGCCCCTTGTTTGTATCCCATCTGCTACCACTTTAGTCCATGCCATCATCACTTTTTTTTTACCTGGATTACGGTGGAAACATCCTTATTGCTTTTGTTTATTTTTTTCATTTATTTGTTTTGTTTTTCACCTCTGGGTATGCCTCTCTTATCTTTATTCATTCACTATCAGAATTATCTTGCCAAAGATCTGCCTTCAAAACAGAACCCATATCCTTTTATGTATTTCTTTACCTGGATGGTCCATTTTCTTACCACATCCAGAAAGCATCGCTGCCTACCAGTCATTCTGACACATACTCACTCCTGAATTTGCCAGACTTTTTCAGGCCTTTACACCTTGATTTCCCAGTTTCTTTGCATGGAAATCTTCCCCACCCCTTTCAACCACCGAGACTCAGCTCAGGCATCCTCTAATTTATGAGTATTTCTAACATATGAGTATTATGAGGATGGGACCCTTTCCCAACCCTATGATGACACTGATTCAAGTGTCTCTTCTCTGAAATTCTGTGACAGCACCATCGGAACAGTGGGTGCACTGGAAAGACATTGATTCTCATTCTATGTCCCCAACACACTGAACTTCATACAGTGACCATGTGCTACTCACCTTTGTAACCTGAAAGCATAGTGTTAAGTAGAAAGGATAAACAGAATAGGTAAACCTTAAATTTAAATACGTATCAAGTCTCTTTGTCTTTTGCACCAAAGCTATCATGCTGATTATATATATTTATGTTTTTATATTTTTTATTATACTTTAAGTTCTAGGGTACATGTGTACAACGTGCAGGTTTGTTACATATGTATACATGTGCCATGTTGGTGTGCTGCACCCATTAACTCGTCATTTACATTAGGTATATCTCCTAATGCGATCCCTCCCCTCTCTCCCCACCTCATGACTGCATATTTGGAAAGAATTTATCCTAATTATTTTCGGAATGGAAGTTATAAAATATGTCTGTTAGCCAGAATTGAATGTATTGAGCATTGAATGCTCTTCTAAAAATGTATTTGTAAGAAAATTTTAATATAACAGTAACTTAGTAGAGGGGCAAAATAATTAAAAGCAGGCTATTCTGAGCCAGGCTACTGGGGGTTCAAATCCTAGCTCTGCCACTAACTTTGTGGCTTACATTAAATGTACTTAAACGTCCTGCCTTAGTTGCTCATCAGACTTATAAGTAATAACCAATATTAACAGCTGACATTCTTGGTGTGCTTTCTATAAGCTGGGAACTATACTAAATATTTTCTATGCATCACGTCTTTTTAACTTCAAAACATACCCCTATTTCACAGATATGCAGACTGAGGTACAGAGTTCTTAATTACTTTCTCAATGTCACCCAACCACAAAATGCAAAACCAGAATTTAACCCTGATTTAGTTGATGTCCTAAAATACTATACCCTATATGAAATAATCAGTGCATTATGTTCTGAGGAAGACTTTCATTTACAAATATTGAACCTCGGCCGGGCGCGGTGGCTCAAGCCTGTAATCCCAGCACTTTGGGAGGCCGAGACGGGCGGATCACGAGGTCAGGAGATCGAGACCATCCTGGCTAACACGGTGAAACCCCGTCTCTACTAAAAATACAAAAACTAGCCGGGCGAGGTGGCGGGCGCCTGTAGTCCCAGCAACTCGGGAGGCTGAGGCAGGAGAATGGTGTAAACCCGGGAGGCGGAGCTTGCAGTGAGCTGAGATCTGGCCACTGCACTCCAGTCCGGGTGACAGAGCGAGACTCCGCCTCAAAAAAAAAAAAATAAATAAATAAAATAAAATAAATAAATAAATAAATAAAACAAATATTGAACCTCTTTTTAATACAAAAAAATTCCATTTGAAATGTTTACTCTGTTATTTCCATGTATGAAAAATCAGGCCAGATACAGTGCCTCATCCCAGAACTTTGGGAGGCCAAGGGGGAGTGGATTGCTTGAGTCTAGAAGTTCCAGGTCAGTCTAGGAGTTCAAGACCAACATGACAAAGCCCTGTCTCCACACAAAAAAATACAAAAATTAGCCAGGCATGGTAGCATGAACCTGTAGTCTGTGCTACTCAGGAGGCTGAGGCAGGAGGATCACTTGAGTCCTGGAGGTCAAGGCTGCAGTGAGCTGTGATCAGGACACTGCACTCCAGCTGGGCAACAGAGTAAGACCTTGTCTCAAAGAAAGAAAGAAAAGCAAAAGGTAAAACAAAGCACAGGATGCATATACTCAAATTCAGTGATGATCTCAAACATTATCCCATCTTAGTAAAAATTTAAAATCAAAAGACAATTTAAGTAATATTTCAAAACATATATAACAATGGAATCAAGTAGATATTTATAGAGAATACAACTGCATCCCTGAAATATTCCAGAGGACCTTCAGAGTGACAAAACTTTCACAGTTTTATCTCATTAGTTTAATCATTAAAACTTTTGTGCTATAGGTAGGATAAGAATTACTACATTCATTTTGCATGTGGTAACACTGAGACCCAGAATGGTGAGTAAAAGCAAAGTCTACAACTCATGTTTCATAGCTCCCAACTCCCTACTGCTTAACATTGAAAGAATAGGAGATAAACCCTTCTTATTTAATAAAAATGATCCAATAGGATGCCAAAGCCTTTTTTTTTTTTTTTTTTTTTTTTTTTTTTTTTTTTTTTTTTTTTTTTTAGTGAAACAGAAGTGCTACCTCTGCACTACAACCTCTTTGCACTACAACCTCTTTGCCTTACATAGAGCAGGTCCATTCCTGTCAAATCACATCCCCACCTCCGTCCTTAGCTCTCTTTCCACTCTCCCACTCTGGAGTCCCAGGAATTCATTACTTAAACCTCATGTGTGAAGCTTTGGAAAGCAAAATAAGTAGAACACAGAGTTTCCAATGCAGCACATTAATATTTTCAAGTTTGACCAGATTTATTTGAAACCTGGCACATGTTTATAAATCCAGCCTGGCATCTGGCATTTGTTACAAGGGTAACTCAGCTTTAAAAATGCCTCCCAACCCTGTGGCAAGCCAAGTCATATCCAGTTAATGAGAAGTCTAGCTGTTAGCTTCTCTCAAAGCCAACCAGATGAGGCACGCTGCTGGTTCATCTACCCCCAGAATATTAACAAAGTGTTGACACTGCCATGATTTCTATTTGGATCCAGATGACAAAATAGTGATGTAATACCAACAAGTTAAATGATGATCCCTAAGCCAGAACATCTGTTTTTGTGGGCCCCCTGACCTTCTGAGTAACATTTATTTTTAACATTGTGTGTATATCCAGTATCGGTGGTTTTATAGAGGGCATAGGATTCTGTTACAATGCCACATGGAAAGCTAACACACAGACCACACCATTTAGGCTCTAAAACAATTTTCATACATGCGTGAATAGTAAAGCAGGAAGCATGAAATAAAAGTTATGTGAATGGAAACTGTATATTTAATTCTTGCTGCATGCTTGCAGTTGTTTGGGTTAAAAAAAATATTCTAACAGCTAGTCTAGATTGGCAGAGAAGGTCTATGCATGCGTACTTCAATTCTTCTCAATATGGGATATTGATGCACTGGGTCTCTGCATATTTTGTGAGATCTCAGACTCTACCAAGGTGTTTTCAAACCTGATAATTACCTTCATATATCTTAATATTCCCCTAGACATAAACACTGTAACAGCTGCAATGTCCTCTAAGAAGAAGCATGATACATCCTTGGGGTGAGAAGTCTAATGAAATATTCAAGTCTTTTTATAGCAGAGATAGGAAACTAACAAAACACAAAAGTCATATTTTTCATTTTCAATTACATTTTCCTTAAGATAGCAGAAGTTTCCCTAGGGATGGACGTTTAATTTTAAGCTGACACTCTTTGGCCAGTAACATGGGGTTTGAAAGAAGGACAGAAATAAATACCAAAATTATCTCATCTCTCTAGCATTATACTTCATTTTTTCCCTTCCGGACTGGTGTTACATAATAAAATATAGATTTGGTCTCTGCTGTCACCTTCTTTTGTCCCATAGCAAAGACTAGTTGCCAGGGGACCCAAGCAAATGATTAAATGATTAGAACTTTCCCTCTCCCCACATCTCTTCTCCCTGACCTCCAGAAAGGGGTGAGGGACTAGAGGTTGAGTTAATTATTAATGGCCAGTGACTTAATCAACCACAGCTAGTAATGAGCCCTCCATGAAAATCCTAACCAAAAGTGTTTGGTGAGCTTCCGGTTGCTGAACACAGGAGATACTGGGAAGGTGGCCATCTGGAAGGGGCATGGAAGCTCCACACTTTGCCCTCTGCTTCTGTTCCATCTGGCTGTTTTTGAGTTGTATTCTTTAATAATCAACTGATAGTCTGGTAAGTAAATTGTTTTCCTGAGTTCTGTGAGCCATTCTGACAAATTATTTTACATGAGAGGGAGATGAGAACCTTCCATTTCTAGCCAGAATCACAGGTAAGAACCTGGACTTGCGGTTGGTATCTGAAATGGAGAAAGTCTTGCAGGGCTGAATCTTTAGCCTGAAGGATCTGGCACTAACTCCAGGTGCACAGTGTCAGAACTGAGTCATATTCTATTAGGACACCTAGTCAGTGTTAGAGGAGAAGTGGAGAATTGCTTGGTATGGAGGAAAAAAACCCCACAAATTTACTATCAGAAGTGAAGTGATGAGAGTAGTAATAAAGTAGAAAAAAACCATAAATTTTCTTTCAACTGGAATGTTTTAATTTTGTGATAATCTTGTAAATATCCTATTCCACAATTTTGTATGATTCCAGAAATTTCAGATTAAGTAAATTTACAATCTTTAAAAAACTCTTTCAAAATAAGTATATCCTTTTCCAGTTCAAGTATTTACTTAACATAATTCATCTTATTTTATTTATAAGTATGAAGCACAAATGAGACCACAGTCCAATACAGAGATGCCATAAATAAGTCGTGTAAAAATTGCCTCTCTTATTCTTTAAGAGAAGAAGTGATGTTCCTGAAAAGAGTGCCTTAATCTGGTAGTCTTAGTCTAGTAGTCTGCTCTAACTACAACTGATCGGTAGGATCAGTCTTTCTGCCTCCTCACGAGGCCACAGACATTATTTTTTATACTATATGACACTTGCTTCTATTTAATTCAGGATTTTCTCCTTTATATATGGCTCTTTGTGATATGGGCATAAATCTTGACTCTTCCCAAATATTATAGAGGGACCACACCACATACTGCTTTTGCTTCCGTATTAAGGGAATATTAGGGACATTGAGAATAAATTATGGTTAAGTCCAATTTTCCCTTAGTGCTCTTAAGTTCCTTTATGTACAGAGCAGTTTTCCTTTCTTCAAGGAAGGCAGGCAAGAGGAAAAAAAGAATGAGAGAAAAGAGAAGAAAGTGATTAGGAGGGAAATAGGAAGGAAGGAGGGAAAGGGAAGATCACATGCCAAGCCACTAGGCTGCGTACTTAGGTATCCAATCATCTCAGTAAACCTCATGATTATATCTGTGCTTTGAAGAGGAGGCAGCTGAGTTTCCAAGAGGTTAAATAACCAACTGGGCCAGAATTTTATTTCAAATGCCATACTCTTTATCCAGTGGGGCCTCGGCTTTTATTGAAAGGCATAAAACCAAGAAAGCAACTTAATACTGCTTTGCATTTCATATGGCAGACACGTTCATGTAGAAAACACAACAATTTTCATATATTAAAAGAAAAAACTTTGAGAAATTCTTCTTTTTAGAACTCTAAATGTGTTTCTTTTTATATCTTCAGTTTTCAGTACTTTTCATTGTTTATTTGCAAATACCTTGTTTCAGAAATCTCCTATAATTCTTCTATTGCTAACATTAGTTTTTCCTGTCCACATATGTTCTATCTCCTTCAGAAATTCCTTGCTATCTGTGGCCTACAGAGTAAATTTTTGCTCTTTTTCATTATAAAATTTGAATTTTCATATTTCTTCCTCACATGCCTCTTCCCACTCCATCTTCCACTTCTCTAGACATCAACAAAGAAAATCTCATGAACGAACTGTTTTTCTACGCATCCCCCAATATCATTTATGAAATTGTCGATCCACAACATATTTGAGTTTATCAACCGTATTTTTTCTTTAGTACACAGAAGAGACTTTTAGTAACAATAACTTGTTTCAATTAACATCATAAAAACCAGACTTTATTTATTTAACAAGTATTCATTACATCTTATTATCTGCTACATAATGGTCTAAGCTCTGCAGAATTCATGGCAAAGAAAGTTGAGAGACTGTTTTCTAGTTAAACAAAATAAACAAAAAAAACTTTTTGAAGATTGCACAAAATCATAGCAAAAGCATTTGCCATATTTTATCCAGAGCTGACATCACTTTGCTATATTCAGGGAGTCTGGGGAATTAGTGTTTATGCCTGCAACTAAAAATTGCCCATGTTCCTTAAAATTCATTCCTCTAGTAGCCACAAGTGGACAACTGGCAGTAATCATGGTATGAAAGACATATTTAATCACTGAAAAATGATAGATTTTTAACTTACTTTATACATAAACAGTGGAGATTGATGTAGGGGCAAGAATAAAATATAGGGTAAAGAATATTCAAAAGACTTATGAAATATTATTCTAAAATTTTCCATTTCCAAGAGTTGGTTTGGGTGGGAACAGGTGACGTTTGGTCACATGAATAAGTTCTTTAGTGGTGATTTTCAAGATTTTAGTGCATCCATCATCTGAGCAGTGTACACTGTACCCAGTGTATATTCTCTTATCCTTGAGTCCCAAAAGTCCATTGTATCATTTTTATGCCTTCACATCCTCAGAGCTTAGCTCCCACTTAATGAGGGAAAACATACAACGTCTGGTTTTCCATTCCTGAGTTACTTCACTTAAAATAATGGTCTCCAAATTCCATCCAGGTTGCTGCAAATGCCATTCTTTCATTCCTTTTTATGGCTGAGTAGTATTTCATGGTATATACACACTGCATTTTCTTCATTCACTTGTTGATGAATGGGCATTTGGTTCCATATTTTTGCAATTGTACTTGTACTGCTATAAACATTGTACAAATTGTACTGCTTTGTACTTGTACTGCTATAAGCATGCATGTGCAAGTATCTTTTTCGTATAATGACTTCTTTTTCTCTGGGTAGATAGCCAGAAGTGGGATTGCTAGATCAAAATGTAGATCTACTTTTAGTTCTTTAAGGAATCTCCACAGTTTTCCATAGTGGTTGTATGAGTTTACATTTCCACTAATGGTTCCTTTGAATTAATACCCAGAAGTGGGGTTCCTGGATCATATGGTAGTTCTTTTTTAATTTTTTGAAGAATGTCCATACAGATTTCCATAATATCTGTAACATATTCCCACCAAAAGGTATAATGGTACTCTTTTCTCCACATTCTCACCAAAAATTGTTACCTTGTTACTTTTTGAAAATAGCCATTCTAACAAGTGTAACATAATATCTCATTGTGGTTTTAATATCCATTTCTTATATTAGTGATGTTGAGCACCTTTTTATATACCTGCTGGCATTTATATCTCTTCTTAGTAAAAATTTTTTTAGGTCCTTTGCTCACTTCTAATCAGATGGTTTGTCTTCTGCTATTGAGTTATATGAGCTCCTTCTATATTTTGGATATTAACCAGGTATAGGATAATATATTAAATCTTTATAGGTTTGCAAATACTTTCTCACATTCCATAGGTTCCCTTCTTATTTTGTTGATTGTTTCCTTTCCTGTGCAGAAACTTTTTACTTTTGATGACATTTCCCTGGTTGTATATTTGATTTTGTTGCATGTGCTTTTAGTGCCATATCTAAAAAATCATTGCCAAGTTCAATATCATGAACTTTTCCCACATATTTTCTTCTAGGAATATAGAGTCAGATATAATGTTTTAATCTTTGATTCACAATGAGTTGATTTTTGGATGTCATATAAGACATGCATCCAATTTCATGATTTTTTTGCATATGAATATCTAATCTTGCCAACATCATTTGTTCAATGATAGTGTTCAACACACTATCATTTTCTGATTATGCATTCTTGGCAGCTTGTTGAAGATTCACGGACTGTATATATAAACTCATATATATATGAATTTATTTCTGGGCATTTGATTTTGTTCCATTTGCCTTTCTATTTGCTTTTAGCTCAGTATCACATGTTTTGATTATTGTAGCTTTGTAATGTAATTTTAAATCAGAAAGTTTGATACTTTCAGTTTTGTTCTTCTTATTCAAGATTGCTTTAGCTATTTGGGTTCTTCGCGGGTCCATATGAATTTCAGAAGTTTTTTCTATTTCTATAAGAAATGCCATTTGTATAGACATTTTGAAAATATTAATTTTTCCAAACCATGAACATGAGATATCTTTTCACTTATTTGCATTGTTTTCAATTTCATTCACCAATGTATTATAGTTTCAAGGGTAGACATCTTTTACCTCCTTGGTTAAATGCAATCCTGTGTGTTTTATTCCCATTGATGCTATTATAAACAAGATGATTTTCTTAATTTCTTTTTTGAATATTTTGTTATTTGTGTAGATAAATACAATTAGTTTTTTTTTTTTTTTTTTTTGAGGCGGAGTCTCGCTCTGTCGCCCGGACTGGAGTGCAGTGGCCGGATCTCAGCTCACTGCAAGCTCCGCCTCCCGGGTTTACGCCATTCTCCTGCCTCAGCCTCCCGAGTAGCTGGGACTACAGTCGCCCGCCACCTCGCCCGGCTAGTTTTTTTTTTTTTTTGTATTTTTAGTAGAGACGTGGTTTCACCGTGTTAGCCAGGATGGTCTCGATCTCCTGACCTCGTGATCCGCCCGTCTCGGCCTCCCAAAGTGCTGGGATTACAGGACAATTGGTTTTTGTATGTTGATTTAGATCCTGAAACTTCACTCATTTTATTTATTAGTTCTACCAGGTTTTTCAGGACAGGGGAGAGGGAGTCTTTAGGCTTTCTATAGACAAGATTGTGTCATCTGCAAACAAATAATTTTACTTCTTTTCTTATAGCGATGCTTTTATTTTTAACTAATTGCTCTAAGGTTTCTAGTACCATGTTGAATAGAAGTTGGTAAAGTGGGCATCCTTGTCTAGTTTCTGATATTAGAGGAAAATCTTTGCTTTCATTTGAGTATGATGTTAGCTATAGTCTTCCCATGTATAGCCTTTATTATAATGAGGTATATTCCCTGATACTTAATTTGTTGAAAATGAATTTTTATCATTAAAGGATGGTAAATTTTACAAAATGCCTTTTCTGTATCTATTGACAGGATCATATGATTTTGGTCCTTCATTCTGTTTATGCAAAGTATCATCTTTATTAATTTATGTATGTTGAACCATCCTTGTAACCCAGATATAAATCTTGCTGGATGGTGGAGAATGATCTTTTTAATTTGCTGTTAAATATGGCTTGTTAGTATTTGGTTGAGGATTTTTGCACCTATATGAATAACAGCTGTTGGCTGTAATATTTTTTCTTATAGTATTTTTGTCTGGTTTTTGTATAAGCATAGTGATGGCCTCATAAAATGAGTTTGGAAGTGTTCCCTCGTCTTTAATTTTTTGTGAGAATTTAAGAAGGATTGGTATTATTATTATTATTATTATTATTATTATTATTATTATTATTATTTTGAGATGGAGTCTGGTTCTGTCACCCAGGCTGGAGTGCTGTGGTATTATCTCAGCTCACTGCAAGCTCTGCCTGCTGGGTTCACGCCATTCTCCTGCCTCAGCCTCCAGAGTAGCTGGGACTACAGGTGCCTGCCACCACGCCCGGCTAATTTTTTGTATTTTTTAGTAGAGACGGGGTTTCACCGTGTTAGCCAGGATGATCTCGATCTCCTGACCTCGTGATCCACTCACCTCAGCCTCCCAAAGTGCTGGGATTACAGGCAACAATTGGTATTCTTATTTAAATGTTTAGTAGAATTCATCAGTGAAATCATCAGGTACTGTTTTTCTTTATTGAGAGCTTTGTATTTACTGATTACTTCCTTGCTTCTTATTAGTCTGCATATTTTCTGTTTCTTGATTCAATTTTGGTAGGTTGTATATTTTTAGGTATTTATTGCTTTTAGGTTATCCACTTTTTTGGTTTTTAATTATTCATAGTTTTATTATGAATACGGCCCTTTGAATTTGTGTGTTATTTGGGTTGTAATGTCTCCTCTTTCATTTTTAATTTTATTTGAGTCTTCTCTTTTTCTCTTAGTCTAGGTAAAGATTTTCAGTTTTGTTTGCCATCTCAAAATGCAAATTATTACTTTCATCGATCATTTTTATTGCTTTTCTAGTCTTTATTTCACTTATTTCTACGCTGATCTTTGCTGTTTCTTTCCTTTTGCTAACTTTGAGTTTAGTTTGTTCTTGTCTTTCCAGTTTATTGAAGTATAATGTTAGGTTGTTTGAAATCTTTGCTTTTTCTGTTTATGTAAGACATTATTATCAAAAAAGACTCTTTATAACTGCTTTTGCCATGTTTGACAAGTTTTGGTATACTATGTTCCTATTTAAATTTGTCTCAAGACATTTTTTATTTCCTTTATACTTTTTTGACCCAATGGATATTCAGGAGTATATTTTTAAATTTCCACATATTTATACATTTTTCAAATTTCCTCCTGTTATTTCTTTCTAGTTCCATATTATTGTAGCCAGAAAAAAATACTTGACATAATTTCAATATTTAACTTGTAATGTGGCTTAACATATAATCTGTTCTAGAGAATGTTTTGTGTATGCTTGAGAAAAATATGCAACCACTTGCATAGAATGTTCTGTGCATGTTCATTAGTTCCATTTGGTCTAAAGTGTAATTTGTGTCCGGCTGGGAACAGTGGCTCACGCCTGTAATCGCAGCACTTTTGGAGGCCGAGGCAGGCAGATCATCTGAGGTCAGGAGTTTGAGACCAACCTGGCCAACATGGTGAAACTTCACCTCTACTGAAAATACAAAATTAGCTGGGCGCACCTGTAATCCCAGCTAATTACAGGTGGGATTTCCTGCCTCAGGAGGATGAGGCAGGAAAATCACTTGAATCTGGAAGGTGGAGGCTGAAGTGAGCCGAGATCATGCCATTGCACTCCAGCCTGGGCAAAAAGAACAAAACTATGTTTCAAATAATAAATAAATCAATAAATGGGGAGTTTGTGGCCAATATTTCCTTACTGATTTTCAGTCAGGATGATATATCCGTTGTTGAAAGTGAGTTATTCAAGTCATATTATAATTGTATTGCTGTCGATTTCTTTCATTAGGTCATTTAATAATTGCTTTATATATTTAGATGCTACAATGTTGGTACACATATACTTACAATTGTTATATTCCCTCCTTTATCACTATGCAATGACCTTCTTTATCTCTTATTACACCTTTTGCCTGAAAGTCTTTCTTTGATAAAAATACAACGACCTCTGCTCTCCTGCAGTTTTCATTTGTATAGAATATCTTTTTTCTTTTATTCTTCACTTCTGGTCTATGTGTGTTCTTAAAGCTGAAGTGAATCTCTTGTAGGCATCAGATACTTGGCACTTTTTTTTTTTTCTTTTATGTGTTTCCTCATTCTGTGTCTTTGGTTGGAGAATGTAATTGATCTACATTTAAAGTAATTATTGATAGGTAGAGAATTAATATTGCCATTTTGTTATTTGTTGCTGGCCGTTTTGTAGATTCTTTGTTATTTTCTTCTTTTGTTGCTGACTTCCTTTGTTATTTGATGATTTTAGGTATTGGTATGCTTTGATTCCTTTCTCTTTATATTTTATATGTCTACTCTAGGTTTTTGCTTCATGGTTACCATAGGGTCTGCATAAAACACCTTATAGCTATGATAGTCTATTTTAAGCTGGTAACAACTTAATTTTCATCACCTACAAAAACTCTACACTTTTATCCTTCACTCACATTTTATGATTTCAAAGTCACAATTTGTACCTTTTTGTATTATGTATACACAACAAATTCTTAGAGCCATAGTTATTTTTAACACTTTGTCCTTTACCTCTATACTAGAATTATAAGTGACTTAAACACCACCATTATAGTAGGAATATTCTGAATTTGACTGTGTGCTTACCTTACCAGTGAGTTTTATGCTTTCATAAAATTTTATGTTACTAATTAGTATCCTTTTAGGTCAGCTTGAAGAATTCCCTTTGGTATTTCTTGTAAGTTAGCTTCAGTGGTAATGAACTCTCTCAGCTTTTGTTTGTTTGGAAAAGTCTTTATTGTACCTTCATTTCTGAAGGATAGTTTTACTGGCTGAAGCATTCTTGGTTGACAGTTGTTATCTCTTTCAGCATTTTAATTATATTATCCCACTCTCTTCTGGTCTACAAGGTCTCTGCTGAGAAATTACTGATATCCTTATGGGAGTTCACTTGTATATGATCACCCTCTTTAGTTTTGCTGTTTTCAAACTTCTTTCCCTTTGATGTTTAGCAGTTTGATTATAATGTGGCTCAGTGAAGTCTTTTTTGGGTTGAATCTATTTGAAAATGTTTAAGCTTTATGTACGTGAATGTCAATATAGTTCTCAAGATTTAGAAAGATTTCAGCTATTATTGCTTTCAGTAAGCTTTCTGGACCTCTCTATCTCCTCCTTGGTAAAATTCCATAATTCAAAAGTTACCTCTCTTATTGCTGTTCCACACATTCCATAGGCTTTCTTCATTACTTTTTGGGTTTTCTGTTCCATTTTATTCTCTGACTAGATATTTTCAAATTACCCATTTTTGAGTTCACAGATTTTTTCTGCTGTTGATAATTGTGCTATTGATACTCTCTAATACATTTTTGTTTAATTTCATTGGTTTCTTCAGCTCCCGAATTTCCATTTGGTTCTTTTTTGATTATTTCTATCCCTTTGTTGAAATTCTCTTATTGATCATGTTGTGATGTCTAATATTTTTGAATTGTCTATTTGTTCCCTTATAGATTGTTGAGCTTCCTTAATGACATTATTTTGAATCCCTTGCCAGGCAATTTGTAGATCTCCTTTTCTCTGGGGTTGGTACTGTAACATTGCTGTGTTCCTTTGGTGGTATCATGGTTCTTTGGTTTTTGTTTTACCATGTTTTGTATCTTTGTGTAGGTGTTTGAATATTTGAAGATGCAGTCACCTTTTCCAGTGTTTGTTAAGTGCTTTGGAAGCAAAATTCCTTCATTAGTTTTCCTAGCTAGGGATTGTGAGACTCTTTCAGACCTTTTCTGTATATGTGCCCATTCCACACCTTTTGTTTTCTCCTGGAGGGAATTCTAAAAAGTGTATGCCTTTTCTCAATTATTTGAAGCAAAGCTGTGTTGCAATAGCCTTAACCAGTTTTTCTCTTTAGAGATGTTCTCAGAAATGCTCAAGTTTGTGTGCCTTCTCCCAATCCCTCATAGTTGAGTTGTCTGCTTGTGTGAGATACTTGTATTTGTTGTCTACAGCAGTACACTCAGGGAGCTAGCGTGGGGAGAAAGGCTGAGGTACATAGGGCACTTGAAATGCTTCTGGTCCAGTTTTTGGGAATCCATAGATGAGACATCTCAAACAGCATATGAGTGAGCTTTCTAATGGATTCCATAGACAGTTAGGAGGGTCTGTGACCCATCATCCCTGCTTTCAGCCTCTTCCAACCACATAGCTGTGCCAATAACCCAAGTATTCTGGGTGACATGCAAAAAAAGTGGGCCTCTTGGGCAATGTTCCACATGGCTAGTGGGAGCTGAACGGGCTGCTCTTAGCACAGAGTTGTGCCATCTTGGAAGAATGGTCATGTGAGTAAAGTAAAACTGTTGTTACTCTCTTATTGTGTCTATTGTTAAATTTTTGCTGCAACACTGTGCTGGAAAATTTCTGCTAAAACCCCAAACTCCCACAGTGGTACTTTTATCCATGAGTAGTTGTCAAAATTGATGATTCTCGTTGAGGATGATAGTAGAAATGTTCTATTATGCCATATTTTCTCACTTTTTTTTTCCTTGGATGACTAAGAAATAAAAGCTTTTGTTTCCTCATCCATAAAGAGAAAATTTGGAATAGATAATAACAACCCAAATCTATAGAATACTTCACTAATTACAGAATATTTTTATACCCATTATCTTCTTTGATTCTCACAATAACTGCTGAGTTTAGTAAGACAGTTATTGAATTTTCATTGAATAGATGCAGAAAATGAAGCTTAAAGAAATTATACTTAAGATCATATTGATTGGGAATTGGTGAAACCCCAGGACATGGATCTAAGTCTTCTGACTCTTTATTCAGTGTTTATTTCACTACTACAATGAGCTCCACCTTTGAGATATAAAACATTAATATTTGCAAGTTTCATGCATTTATAGTTTTTAGAAATATGCCATTTTAACATAAAAGTTGATGAGTGAAATATCAAATATAAAACTCCCAGGTAATCCTCTTGTCACATTTTATTCACACTTGTAAGAATTACAGTTTGACGCACCTCAATGTAGAAAGGCTTTAGGGAGTCTAAAAACATATTACTTTGCATGAGGGGGTGAAGGAATGGGAAATGATAGAAAGTACTATTTTTATTACAGACATTGCAAATGATACAGTAACAAATGGAATTGATTAAATGGACATTAATATTTTGAACTCATTCTGTGATACATTTCATAATGACACTGAAACCTAAAATATCAATGCATTGGTATTTTATTGATATCTATTGTATCAATACCTTTTCATAATAGAGAAGTTAATTGCTCAGTTGCAATTCCCTAATTTTCACTCAGATGTGAAAAGATTGCCACAGGAGAAAAAATTGGTAATTGGTTGCTTGTTCATTGGCCAGTTCAAGCACATGAATTAATGTCTGCAATTGTTGAAGTGGTAAACCATAAATTCGTATATTAATGAAATTCCCATTTCTTTACCTAAATCACTTTAAATCTGACACATAGTTCTCATTACAGTAGGCCAATAAAGGTTTTAATTATGTAAGAGGACTATTTGTTCTCCCCTTCATACCTATCCAAGACCTCATAGTCCACATAAACCGATGACTACTGCTTCCGTATCACAGTAACAGGACTTGACATGAAATATATTTCACAAATATTTTCAAATATTTTGGAATATTTGACAATCAGACTAAGTTTCGGAGTTCCTAAGTGAACTTCAAAGCCATAGGCTCTGAAGAAAATACCTCTTTTTTAATCCCTGCTGCGTCAAATAATTCCATCCTCCTTTATTCTAGCTCATTCTCTTCAACTGTATAGCTCAGGCTTTCACAAAACTTTGGGAAGTAGTTTTACTTCCAACAATTTCTATTTTCTTCCCTAAGGAATTTCTGAGGCCAAAAATATAAAAGTACAAAAAGAGAGGGAGATAGGATGGAAACAGGATAAATACAAATGTGTTTTTCCATCACACGAGCAAAGAGAAGACAATTTTAAAAATTGATCTTTTCCTTTTGATCACTTCCTCTTCACTCCATTGATAAGAAAGAGATTCCTACCCTAGGGTTATAAACACACAACATCTAACATTGAACAGATGAGCCAAACTGCAGTTTATTAGTCACATATGCTGACAGCCTGGGGGAAGAGAATGTAGCATGTGAGGTAGAACCACCATGGACATTTCACTTGGGAACAGGGTGAACAAACAAGGTCTATGGAAGGCAAACTTTGTAGCAACTAGATGGTGAGGTTGGTGAGGTAAGCACTCATTCTCATGGGAGGGTATTATTGGTTTGTTTGAATAATTCAAGGGGCAGGCAGAGAGCTGAAGCCTACTACTGAGGGATAAGCAGGCACTTTGCCTAGTCCCTTTGATAAAGAGTGTATTTTGACCAAAAGACCTCATCTGTGGGAGCATAAAGAGTGGAACTTGAGACCATTAGATCATCACAGTTTTTCCCAGACGTCAAGGCACACATAATATTGAACCTTAATTTAAAACCATATATTTCTGTCAACAGAGAAAATCTGAGATTCTCTGCTATAATTTGCAACATTGTGTTGCTACCTAAATGAACACAGCACATAGGTAACTAAATTTCTAAAGGCCTAAGAAAAATAATAATTTTATTTTATAATTTTTTTGAAGAAGCGTTTTATAAAAATCTCTTTGGGCTGAGATCCCGAGCCATTTCCCAGGCAAAAAGTCTTATTGTTAAAAATAGTGTCCCATTCTAAAAGATGGAGTACCAACTTGAGATCTTCCCAGGAACTCAAAATAGTAAACATGAATCACTTTTTCTGACTGTGAATGTGTAAATTAAGCATATGAAAGACCTTACAGTAATTGATATAAATCAATATTTATTATTTCATTCAAATTATCTTTGCCTATAAAAGATATCAAACAATTACTGTATATTGATCAATTGAAGGTGACTTTATTTATCCTTGAGCATGGAATTAATGATTGTATAATTTGCAAGCAGTAGGATTATTAAGATTATAACTAACAAATTTTATAAAAGATTGAAGGCCTTGAATAAAAGGTAAGATTAAAGTACGTCTTCTTTTTTGAAGAAATTAAACAGATAATTAAAATGTAAACACCCAGTTGTTTATATTATCAGAAACAACTGATAATAAACAACAATGTTATTATTATCAGAAAACTAAAATTGGGTTTGTGAAGAAAAACTATATAAAATGTATGATTTATCTGACAGTATAATTTTCGATATTTGCTAGAAAACTATTCTGAATTTCCTAGTTCGAGCTTGAGGTAGATAAATTTTAAATCAAATTGGCTCTGATCAATTACTTATTGAGATATTCCTGTGTCAGGATTAGCTTTAAGTTTAACTGTATATTTAAATTCAAATCTGTCATGGCACGCTTTCTCCTCATCTCTCACCTAATTATTAATTGTGTAGGTTGCCTTTACTCTTACCTTATGATTATATGTTTTCCAAATTTGATAAAAATTATGAACTCACTGATCAAAAACTGCTACAAACACCAAGCAGAAGACTTCACATGTGAGCATGCACACACACACACACACACACACACACACACACAGCATATGATAATCAAATTACTAAAAACCAAAAGTGATAAAGAGAATACCTTAAAATTACCAGAGGAAAAAAATGTCACATTACATAAAGAAGAACAAAAATAAGAATAGCAGCTGGCTTCTTGTGAAATTTTATGTAATACAGAAGAAGAGAATACCACCTTTAAAGTACTGAAAGTATTAAAAAAAATCACCCTAAATTTCTATAAACAGAAAAATTTTCAAAATTTTTCAAAAATGGAAAAAAAAAAAAAAAGAAAACTTTTTGAAAAAGCTTATTTGTGGCCAGGAGAGCTGAATTACAAGAAATATCAAAGAGAATTCTTCAGGAAAAAGGAAAATGATAACAGATGTTGGATCAATAGAAAGGAATAAAAACATTCTTCACAATGGAACTGTATAAGAAAATACATTTTTTCTACTTATTCTCTTAAAAAAATAATAACAACGCACTGGGAAGTTTATGGCATCTACAGAAGTAAAATATATGACAATGATTTCCCAAAGGACAGGGAAACAAAGTCTATTTTTATAAGTTTCTTACACCTTAAATGAAACAGGAGACTGCCATGAGTTAAATATCAATATTGTAAAACCCAGACTCATCTCCAAAATAAAAAAAAAAAACAAAGAATTATAGCTATAAGCCAATATTGGAAGTAAAATTGGATCATAAAAATATTCTATCTAAATGACGACAAGATGAGAGGGAAAAAAAGGAAAAGTTATGTAAAATACATAATGAAGAGCAATAGGGCAGATTTAAACGAAATGTACCAATAATTATGTTAAAAGTAAATAGTCAAATCAAATAGTTAAGTCAGCTGGGCATGGTGGCTCACGCCTGTAATCCCAGCACTTTGGGAGGCCAAGGCAGGTGAGTCATGAGGTCAAGAGATCGAGACCATCTGGCCAACATGGTGAAATCCCGTCTCTACTAAAAATACAAAAATTAGCTGTGTGTGGTGGCGCATGCCTGTAGTCCCAGTTACTTGGCAGGCTGAGGCAGGAGAATTGCTTGAACCGAGGAGGCAGAGGTTGTAGTGAGACAAGATTGTGCCACTGCACTCCAGTCTGGGGTACAAGAGCAAGAATCTGTCTCAAAAAAAAAAAAAAAAAAAGTTAAGTGAAATGATCCATTTTGTCAGAGGATTAAAAAACATAATAACACTAAACTCTAGGCTATCTACAAGAAACCTATTTCAAATATAGAGGATATAAAAGATATACCATGAAAACACTAATGAAATGAAAGAGTTGTTTCTTAGAATCAAACAAAATAGCCTTCAGAACAGGAAATGTTACTAGAGATGCAGAGTAGCGTTTCATAACTATAAAGAGGTCAATGAATTTTTAAAAACCTAAATGTATACATACCCCAAAAATCAGAAGTCCAAAATACATGAAGCAAAACGTAATAGAAGTAAAACACATGGCGCACACACACACACACACACACACACACACACAAGTACAGTTGGAGATGTCATCAGTTTCCTCAGTAATCGATAGAAGAAGTAGACATAGAATCAATAAGTATATAAAAGACATAAACAACAAACGCTATCAACTTACCAGGCTGAATTGATGTTTGTAGAATGCTCTAACTGAAAACAGCAAAATATACATCCTTTCCAACTAAACATGGAACATTTACCAAGAAAGACTATATTCTACATAATAAAAAAGAAGCTCAATAAATTTAAAAAGTTCAAATCATTTAAATATGCTCTATAGTAACAATGTAATTAACCAGAATTAAATGATTAAAGATACTGCAAATATTCTCACTATTTAAAATTAAGCAAACACAGTTTTAAATAACATACAAATTAAGAAAGTTCACTAGAAAAACTAGAAATTACGTCAAAACAAATGAAAATAAAAACACACCAAAATATGTGAGGTACAGCTAAATCAATGTTTACAAGAAAATATATAGCATTAAATGCTTATTTAAGGAAAAATAATTCAAATCAATGTCCCTAGTTTTTGCATAAGAAAGAAATAAAACAATGAGTAAATCAAACCCAAAGTAAGTTGAAGAAAGAAAACAAAAAACTGATCAGAATAAAAATCAGTGGGATAGAAAACATAAAATCAATAAAGAAAAATCAATAAAATAAAAATCTGTTAATTTAAAACAAAAGGTAGAAATGATACAAATTAATATCAAAAATGAAAGGCCATCACTAAGGATTCTACTAACATCAAAAGGCTAATAAGGAATATAATAAGGAATATTAGGAACAACTGTATTCCTTCAAAATTAAAATATATACAAAATCTGTGTACTGAAAACTTTAAATCACTGATGAAAGAAATTAATGAATATCCACCAACTAGAAATGTAAATCATTGTTATGGATTGAATTGCATTCCCCTAGGATTCGTATGTTTAAGTTCTAACCCCTAGCAAGACTGTATTTGAAGACAAGGACTTTAAGGTGGTAAATAAGGTTAAATGAGGTTATAAGGATGGAACTCTAACGCAATAGAACTGGTGCTGTCTAGGAAAAGAAAGAGACACCAGAGAGCTCCCTCATTTCCCATGCTTGCATGGAAAGGCCATGTGAGAACACAGCAAGAAGGTAATCATCTTCAAGCCAGGAAAATATTTCTCACCAGAAGCCCACTCCGATGGCACTGTGATCTTGGATATTGAGACTCCAGAACTAAGAGAAAATAAATTGTTTAAGCAACTTAGTCTTTGATATTGTGATGCCAGCCTGAGCTGACTAATACAGATTTTAGTACCAGGAGATAGAACGGTTTTGTAACAAATACCTACAAATGTGGAAGTGGCGTTGCAACTGAGTGATGAGTAGAGGCTGGAAGAATTTTGAGGTGCATGTTAGAGAAAGCTTAGATTGCCTTGAAGGGACTCTTCAAGAAATGTGATCGTAAAGGTGATTCTGGTGAGAACTCAGAAAGAAAATAGGACAGCTATAGAGAAAATGTATGTTATTTAGAGAATACATATATCAGCATGAACAGAATGGTGGTAGAAGTATGAACAATAAAGTAGATCTGGTGATGTCTCAGACAGAAATGAGGAAGATGTTACTGAAAATTGGAGGAAATGGTGGAAAAGACCTTGACTGAATGGTGTTCTAATATTTTGTGGAAGGTAGAATTTATTTGTGATGAACTTGGATATTTAGTTGAGGATATTTCTAGGCAAAGTGTTGGAGGAAAAGCCTGAGTTATCCTTACTGCTTATAGTAAAATTTGTGAGGATATGAATTAAAGAAGGAATTGTTACGTAAAAAGGAACCAGATTAGAAGATTTGGAAATTTTTCAGTATATCTATATTGAAAAAAAAAAAAAAAAAAAAGAAGAAGAAGAAAGTGTGAAAGACCATCATGGGTTGTTCCTGGATAATTATTCCAAGAAGAAATTACCGTGTATTTAATTAGCTACCTCTGCAAAAGCCAGTACTGAACAGTAGTGTTACCTGGCTGTGAACATGCTTTATCCTTTAAAAAGTAAGAAAAGGTAACGCTAAGGACAATTCAGACATTGATAGGGCTGCCACTGCCACAACAGGTTCATGACACACAGTCTCAGTGGTCAAGTCTGCCAACCCACCAGTTTCAGAAACCTGACCACCACCTTGGTTTCAGAGGGTGTAGCGAATGCTTCAGTTAATCCAGTTGCACCAGCCCAGATCCTCAGGAGCAATGTTTCTGCCTGTGGTCAGGAAGGCAGGAGCACTGTGTAGTGACAAGAAGGTGCAATTACTGCTCCAGTGGACCCAGAAGGTAGGACCATTGTCCCAACGGGACCAGATGGCAGAACAGCCTGCCAAAGAAAAATTTTCTCGAGCCTTAGATCCAGTAAAATTTGCCTTGCTAGGTTTTAGACTTATTTAAGACCTGCTGCCCATTCTTCTTTCCCACTCGTCCCTTTTGGAATGGGAATATCCATCCTATGCCAGCCCCACCATTATGTTTTGGAAGCACAAAATCTTGGTTTTACCAGCTCACAGCCGGAGAGGAATTTTGCCTCAGGATAAATTTATTTCAGGTCTCTCTATAACTAATTTACTAGTGGGGCTGTTGAGATGGGGTGAATGTATTCTGCATATGAGAAGGACATGATTTTGGGGGGGCCAGAAAGTGGAATGTTATGGACTGAATTGTGCCTCTTCTCAAGTCATATATTGAAGCCCTAACCCCCAAAGTGTCTGTACTTTGAGATACAGCATTTAAGGAGGTAATTAGGTTAAATGAGGTCATAAGGGTGGGGGTTTAATTCAATAGGAAAGGTGTTTTTATAGAAAGAAGACAAGACGCAAGAGAGTTCTTTCTCTTCTCACGTGCACACAGATAAAAAAGCCACGTAAGGACAAAGTGAGAAGCAGCTATCTGCAAGCTGTCTGCAAGTCAAGAGAAACCTTACCAAAATCCAATTCTACTAACGCCTTGTTCTTGGTGTTTTGCCTCCAAAAATGTGAGAAAATAAATCTCTGTTACTTAAACCACCTAGTCTGTTTCAGCAGCCCAGGATGACTAATACAATCGTATTTAAGAATAGAATGATTCAATTGTGTGAAGATGTCAATTTTCTCCAAACTGATCTAAAGATTCGACACTATCCCAATCAGCATCTCAATAGGACTTTTATGTTTTTAGAAACTGATAAGCTGATTCTAAACTTTGTATAAAAATACAAAATATCAAGAAGTACCAAAATAATTTTGAAAAGAAAAACAAAGCTGGAACAATCATGGTAAATGATTATATGATTTCAAGACAGTCAAAATTGGTAAAGATCAAGACAACTGTAATATTGGGGTCATAATCCATTTGAGATGCCATAATAAAATACCTTATACTTGAGGTAATTTATAAACAACAGAAATCTATTGCAGTTCACGGGCCTGCAAAGTCCCAGATCAAGGTACCAATAGATTAGACGTCTGGTGAAGACTAAGTTGTCATAGACGGCACTTCCTAGGTGTGTCCTCAGCATAGTGGAAGGGGCAAATTGATCACTCAAGACTCTTTTATAAGGGCATTAATACCATTTATGAGGGCTCTGTCTCATGACCTAATTACCTCCCAAAGTCCCAGCTCTTAATACCTTAACCTTTGGGGTTAAGATTTTAACATAAGAATTTTGAGGGAACATAAACAGAAGATACAAAATGGCATAGTGATAATCACATATAGATAAATAGATCAGGAAAGAGAGTCCACAACCAGATGAACACATATATGGTCAAATAATTTTCAACAAAATGTCGGTAATTTTGTGGAGAAAAGATAATCTTTTAAACAAATGATGCTGAGACATTTGGATATCCATGTACAAAAAAATTAAAACAACAACAACAACAACAACAAAAAAGCCAACAAGTCAAAAAAAAAATACTCAAACCTAACTTTACATATAGAAAGTGTGACTAAGAATTTGTTATAGACCTACTATATGAGCTGAACCTGTATAACATAGAGAAGAAAAGTTGAAGAATATCCTTGGCTTGGCAAAGATTTCTTAGGGTACACAAAAATCAACCATATAGTGAACAAATTGATAAATTAGGCTTTATCAAAGTGAAAAAAACTTTTGCTATTTGAAATACATACCAAGAAATGAAAAAGAAAGAGTGCTGAGAGAAGATATTTGAAAAACGTATATCTCGTAAGTACTTGCTTGTACCCAGAATTTGTGTGGAATACATACAAACCACTTCTAAGACAAACAGCCCAAAGATGAACAAAAGACTTGAACCAATATTTTACATAAAGATCCCAAATAACAAACAAGCACATGAAAATATAACGAACATTATTAATCATTGGTAGCAAGGAGATAACACTGCATACACACAAGAACATCTAACATTAAAATGAGTGACAATATGAAGTGTTAGCTTTAATGTGGAGCAATTGGAGTGCTCACATATCACTTATGCAAATTCAAAATAAGAATTTGGAAAGCAGTTGGCAGGTTCTTAAAAAGTTAAACATCCAGTTCCCATAAAACCCATTAATTTAATTTCTAGCTTTTCACCTGAGAGAAATAAGAGCATCTCTACACACAAAGATTTGTACTTGTATATTCATAGTAGTTTTATTTATAATGGCCAAAGACTGGAAAAAAATATTCATCAAAGTGAAAGAATACTACTCAACATCAAAAAGAAAACATGTGATAGTTGGTTTTCTGTTCCTTCATTAATTTGCTTATGATTATGGCTTCCAGCTGCATCCATGTTGCTGCAAATAACACAATTTTGTTCATTTTTACAGCCACGTAGTATTCCATGGTGTAAATGTACCATATATTATTAATGTAATCCACCACTGATGGGCACCTAGGTTGATTCCATGTCTTTGTTATTGTGAGTAACCCTGTGATTAACATATGCATGCATGTGTCTTTTTGGTAGAAGAATTTATTTTCTGTTGGGTATATACATAGTAATGGAATTACTAGGTCAAATGGTAGTTCTAAGTTCTTTGAGAAATCTCCAAACTGCTTTCCACAGTGGCTGGACTAATTTACATTCCCACCAACAGTGTGTAAGCATTTCCTTTGCTTTGTAGTCTCATCAACATCTATTATATTTGACTTTTCAGTTATAGCCATTCTGACCAGTGTGAGGCAGAATTTCACTATGGTTTTGATTTGCATTTCTCTGATAATTGGTGATGAACGTTTATTCATGTGTTTGTTGGCCACTTATATGTCTTCTTTTGGGAAGTATCTATTCATGTCCTTTGCTCACTTTTTAATGGAGTCATTTGTTTTTTAGTTATTGATTTAAGCTTCTTAAAGATTCTGAATATTAGACCGCTGTCAGACATGTAGATTCAAAATACTTTCTCTCCCATTCTTTACGTCATCTTTTTACTCTGTTGACAGTTTCTTCTGCTGTGAAGAAGCTCTTTAGTTTAATTAGGCCCCATTTGTCAATTTCTGTTGTTGTCGAATTGCTTTTGGGTGCTTAGCCAAAAATTCTTTCCCAAAGCCAATGTCCAGAATGGTGTTTCCTAGGTTTTCTTCTAGGATTTCTATAGTTTGAGGTCTTACATTTAAGTCTTTAACTCATGTCGAGTTATTTTCTGTATATGGTAAAAGGAAGGGGTTCAGTTTCACTCTTACATAGGGATAGCTAACTATCCCAATATCATTTATTGAATAAGGAGTCCTTTCCCCATTGTTTGTTTTTGTTGGCTTTGTTGAAGATAAGATAGGTAGGTGTCTGGTTTTATTATGGGATTTTCTTTTCTATTCCATTGATTGATATATGTCTGTTTTTGCACCAGTACTGATGCAGCACAGGTGAACTTGAAAATTGAGGTTTAGCCCATGAGGGTTCTTGACTTCACCCAGGAAAGAATTCAAAGGTGAACTGGTGCTGTTAGACAGCAATCTTTTATTGAAAAGTGTTGTTCCTTGTGGAACAGGGCTAACACACAGGCTATGTGCCCAGAGTCAGCAACATATGGGCTCTTAGCAATTGTATTTACACTCAAGTAAACCCACTTTCAATTACATGCAAACTAAGAGGCATGTCAATGCAAATTTAGGGGTGGGTATTTATAGCTTTCTAAGAAATAGGCAGTAAATTCTGGGTTGTTGCCACATAAAGGGTTGGTGACTTCCAGGTCATTGCCATGGCATTTGTAAACTGTCATGGCACTAGTGGGTGTGTCCTATGCTAATGAGCAATGAGGCAGCTATGAATTGCCTTCATTGACATCTGCTTGTTTATGCTGGTTTCTTCACTTTATCCTGTCTGGATTATACCCTGTTTCACTCAGCAGCATGGTGACCAGAAAACAAGTCCTGCCAGTCTCCTACCTCAAATCATGCTGCTTTGGTTTCTGTAGCCTTATAGTATAGTTTGAAGTTGGTGTGTGATGCTTTTGGCTTTGTTCCTTTTGCTTAGGATTGTTTTGGCTATTCACTGTGTTTTTTTGGTATGATATAAATTTTAAAACAGTTTTTTTCTAATTCTGTGAAAAACTATGTTGGCAGCTTTATAGTAATTGTATCGAGCCTGTAAATTACTTTGGGCAGTATGGCCACTTAATGATATTGATTCTTGTAATCCATGAGCATTTAATGTTTTTCCATTTATTTGTGTTATCTCTTATTTATTTCAGTAGTGTTTTCCAGTTCTCCTTATAGATATCCTTCACCTCCTCAGTTAACTGTATTCCTAGGTATTTCAATTTTTTGGCTATTTTTTTTTTTTATTATTATACTTTAAGTTCTAGGGTACATGTGTATAACGTGCAGGTTTGTTACATATGTATACTTACGCCATGTTGGTGTGCTGCACCCATCAACTCGTCAGCACCCATCAATTCATCATTTATGTCATGTATAACTCCCCAGTGCAATCCCTCCCTCCTCCGCCCTCCCCATGATAGGCCCCAGTGTGTGATGTTCCCCTTCCCGAGTCCAAGTGATCTCATTGTTCAGTTCCCACCTATGAGTGAGAACATGCGGTGTTTGGTTTTCTCTTCTTGTGTTAGTTTGCTAAGAATGATGGTTTCCAGCTGCATCCATGTCCCTACAAAGGACTCAAACTCATTCTTTTTTATGGCTGCATAGTATTCCATGGTGTATATGTGCCACATTTTCTTAATCCAGTCTGTCACAGATGGACATTTGGGTTGATTCCAAGTCTTTGCTATTGTGAATAGTGCCGCAATAAACATACGTGTGCATGTGTCTTTGTAGTAGAATAATTCATAATCCTTTGGGTATATACCCAGTAGTGGGATGGCTGGGTATGGCTAGATCCTTGAGGAATTGCCATACTGTTTTCCATAATGGTTGAACTAGTTTACAATCCCACCGACAGTGTAAAAGTGTTCCTATTTCTCCACATCCTCTCCAGCACCTGTTGTTTCCTGACTTCTTAATGATTGCCATTCTAACTGGTGTGAGATGGTATCTCATTGTGGTTTTGATTTGCATGTCTCTGATGGAGAGTGATGATGAGCATTTTTTCATGTGTCTGTTGGCTGTATGAATGTCTTCTTTTGAGAAATGTCTGTTCATATCCTTTGCCCACTTTTTGATGGGGTTGTTTGTTTTTTTCTTGTATATTTGTTTGAGTTCTTTGTAGATTCTGGATATTAGCCCTTTGTCAGATGAGTAGATTGCAAAAATGTTCTCCCATTCTGTAGGTTGCCTGTTCACTCTGATGGTAGTTTCTTTTGCTGTGCAGAAGCTCTTTAGTTTAATTAGATCCCATTTGTCAATTTTGGCTTTTGCTGCCGTTGCTTTTGGTGTTTTAGACATGAAGTCCTTGCCCATGCCTATGTCCTGAATGGTACTACCTAGATTTTCTTCTAGGGTTTTTATGGTATTAGGTCTAACATTTAAGTCTCTAATCCATCTTGAATTAATCTTCGTATAAGGGGTAAGGAAAGGATCCAGTTTCAGCTTTCTACTTATGGCTAGCCAATTTTCCCAGCACCATTTATTGAATAGGGTATCCTTTCCCCATTTCTTGTTTCTCTCAGGTTTGTCAAAGATCAGATGGCTGTAGATGTGTGGTATTATTTCTGAGGACTCTGTTCTGTTCCATTGGTCTATAGCTCTGTTTTGGTACCAGTACCATGCTGTTTTGGTTACTGTAGCCTTGTAGTATAGTTTGAAGTCAGGTAGTGTGATGCCTCCAGCTTTGTCCTATTGACTTAGGATTGTCTTGGTAATGCGGGCTCTTTTTTGGTTCCATATGAACTTTAAAGCAGTTTTTTCCAATTCTGTGAAGAAACTCATTGGTAGCTTGATGGGGATGGCATTGAATCTATAAATAACCTTGGGCAGTATGGCCATTTTCACGATATTGATTCTTCCTATGCATGAGCATGGTATGATCTTCCATTTGTTTGTGTCCTCTTTGATTTCATTGAGTAGTGGTTTGTAGTTCTCCTTGAAGAGGTCCTTTACATCCCTTGGAAGCTGGATTACTAGGTATTTTATTCTCTTTGAAGCAATTGCGAATGGAAATTCATTCCTGATTTGGCTCTCTGCTTGTCTGTTACTGGTGTATAAGAATGCTTGTGATTTTTGCACATTAATTTTGTATCCTGAGACTTTGCTGAAGTTGCTTATCAGGTTAAGGAGATTTTGGGCTGAGACAATGGGGTTTTCTAAATATACAATCATGTCATCTGCAAACAGGGACAATTTGACTTCTTCTTTTCCTAACTGGATACCCTTGATTTCTTTCTCTTGCCTGATTGCCCTAGCCAGAACTTCCAACACTATGTTGAATAGGAGTGGTGAGAGAGGGCATCCCTGTCTTGTGCCAGTTTTCAAAGGGAATTTTTCCAGTTTTTGCCCATTCAGAATGATATTAGCTGTGGGTTTGTCATAAATAGCTCTTATTATTTTGAGGTACGTTCCATCAATACCGAATTTATTGAGCGTTTTTAGCATGAAGGGCTGTTGAATTTTGTCAAAAGCCTTTTCTGCATCTATTGAGATAATCATGTGGTTCTTGTCTTTGGTTCTGTTTATATGCTGGATTACGTTTATTGATTTGCGAATGTTGAACCAGCCTTGCATCCCAGGGATGAAGCCCACTTGATCATGGTGGATAAGCTTTTGGATGTGCTGCTGAATCCGGTTTGCCAGTATTTTATTGAGAATTTTTGCATCGATGTTCATCAGGGATATTGGTCTAAAATTCTCTTTTTTTGTTGTGTCTCTGCCAGGCTTTGGTATCAGGATGATGTTGGCCTCACCAAATGAGTTAGGGAGGATTCCCTCTTTTTCTATTGATTGGAATAGTTTCAGAAGGAATGGTACCAGCTCCTCCTTGTACCTCTGGTAGAATTCAGCTGTGAATCCATCTGGTCCTGGACTTTTTTTGGTGGATAGGCTATTAATTGTTGCCTCAATTTCAGAGCCTGCTATTGGTCTATTCAGGGATTCAACTTCTTCCTGGTTTAGTCTTGGGAGAGTGTAAGTGTCCAGGAAATTATCCATTTCTTCTAGATTTTCTAGTTGATTTGCATAGAGGCGTTTATAGTATTCTCTGATGCTTGTCTGTATTTCTGTGGGGTCGGTGGTGATATCCCCTTTATCATTTTTTATTGCATCTATTTGATTCCTCTCTCTTTTCTTCTTTATTAGTCTTGCTAGCGGTCTGTCAATTTTGTTGATCTTTTCAAAAAACCAACTCCTGGATTCATTGATATTTGGAGGGTTTTCTGTGTCTCTATCTCCTTCAGTTCTGCTCTGATCTTAGTTATTTCTTGCCTTCTGCTAGCTTTTGAATGTGTTCACTCTTGCCTCTCTAGTTCTTTTAATTGTGATGTTAGAGTGTCAATTTTAGATCTTTCCTGCTTTCTCTTGTGGGCATTTAGTGCTATAAATTTCCCTCTACACACTGCTTTAAATGTGTCCCAGAGATTCTGGTATGTTGTATCTTTGTTTTCATTGGTTTCAAAGAACATCTTTATTTCTGCTTTCATTTCGTTGTGTACCCAGTAGTCATTCAGGAGCAGGTTGTTCAGTTTCCATGTAGTTGAGTGATTTTGATTGAGTTTCTTAGTCCTGAGTTCTAGTTTGATTGCACTGTGGTCTGAGAGACAGTTTGTTATAATTTCTGTTCTTTTACATTTGCTGAGGAGTGCTTTACTTCCAATTATGTGGTCAATTTTGGAATAAGTGCGATGTGGTGCTGAGAAGAATGTATATTCTGTTGATTTGGGGTGGAGAGTTCTATGGATGTCTGTTAGGTCCGCTTGGTGCATAGATGAGTTCAATTCCTGGATATCCTTGTTAACTTTCTGTCTCGTTGATCTGTCTAATGTTGACAGTGGAGTGTTGAAGTCTCCCATTATTATTGTATGGGAGTCTAAGTCTCTTTGTAAGTCTCTAAGGACTTTCTTTATGAATCTGGGTGCTCCTGTATTGGGTGCATATATATTTAGGAGAGTTAGCTCTTCCTGTTGAATCGATCCCTTTACCATTATGTAATGGCCTTCTTTGTCTCTTTTGATCTTTGATGGTTTAAAGTCTGTTTTATCAGAGACTAGGAGTGCAACCCCTGCTTTTTTTTGTTCTCCATTTGCTTGGTAGATCTTCCTCTATCCCTTTATTTTGAGCCTATGTATGTCTCTGCATGTGAGATGGGTCTCCTGAATACAGCAGACTGATGGGTCTTGACTCTTTATCCAGTTTGCCAGTCTGTGTCTTTTAATTGGAGCATTTAGTCCATTTATATTTAAGGTTAATATTGTTATGTGTGAACTTGATCCTGTCATTATGATATTAACTGGTTATTTTGCTCGTTAGTTGATGCAGTTTCTTCCTAGCCTCGATGGTCTTTACATTTGGGCATGTTTTTGCAATGGCTGGTACCGGTTGTTCCTTTCCATGTTTAGGGCTTCCTTCAGGGTCTCTTGTAAGCCAGGCCTGGTGGTGACAAAATCTCTAAGCATTTGCTTATCTGTAAAGGATTTTATTTCTCCTTCACTGATGAAACTTAGTTTGGCTGGATATGAAATTCTGGGTTTAAAATTCTTTTCTTTAAGAACGTTGAATATTGGCCCCCACTCTCTTCTGGCTTGTAGAGTTTCTGCCGAGAGATCTGCTGTTAGTCTGATGGGCTTCCCTTTGTGGGTAACCCGACCTTTCTCTCTGGCTGCCCTTAAGATTTTTTTCCTTCATTTCAACTTTGGTGAATCTGGCAATTATGTGTCTTGGAGTTGCTCTTCTGGAGGAGTATCTTTGTGGCGTTCTCTGTATTTCCTGAATTTGAATGTTGGCCTGCCCTACTAGGTTGGGGAAGTTCTCCTGGATGATATCCTGAAGAGTGTTTTCCAACTTGGTTCCATTTTCCCCCTCACTTTCAGGCACCCCAATCAGACGTAGATTTGGTCTTTTTACGTAATCCCATACTTCTTGCAGGCTTTGTTCATTTCTTTTTCTTCTTTTTTCTTTTGGTTTCTCTTCTTGCTTCATTTCATTCATTTGATCTTCAATCACTGATACTCTTTCTTCCAGTTGATCGAGTCGGTTACTGAAGCTTGTGCATTTGTCACGTATTTCTCATGTCATGGTTTTCATCTCTGTCATTTCGTTTATGATCTTCTCTGGATTAATTAGTCTAGCTGTCTATTCTTCCATTCTTTTTTCAAGATTTTTAGCTTCTTTGCGCTAGGTACGTAATTCCTCCTTTAGCTCTGAGAACTTTGATGGACTGAAGTCTTCTTCTCTCATCTCCTCAAAGTCATTCTCTGACCAGCTTTGATCCATTGCTGGCGATGGGCTGCGCTCCTTTGCAGGGGGAGATCCGCTCTTATTTTTTGAATTTCCAGCTTTTCTGCCCTGCTTCTTCCCCATCTTTGTGGTTTTATCTGTCTCTGGTCTTTGATGATGATGACGTACTGATGGGGTTTTGGTATAGGTGTCCTTCCTGTTTGATAGTTTTCCTTCTGACAGTCAGAAGGACTGTCTGTTGGTCTGTTGGAGATTGCTTGAGGTCCACTCCAGACCCTGTTTGCCTGGGTATCAGCAGCAGAGGTTGCTGAAGATAGAATATTGCTGAACAGCGAGTGTACCTGTCTGATTCTTCCTTTGGAAGTTTCCTCTCAGGGGTGTACTCCACCCTGTGAGGTGTGGGGTGTCAGACTGCCCCTAGTGGGGGATGTCTCCCAGCTAGGCTACTCAGGGGTCAGGGACCCCCCTGAGCAGGCAGTCTGTCTGTTCTCAGATCTCAACCTCCGCGTTGGGAGATCCACGGCTCTCCCCAAAGCTGTCAGACAGAGTCGTTCGCGTCTGCACCGGCCCCTGCTGCTTCCCCTGTTGGTCTTCAGCTGTGTGCTGTCCCCAGAGGTGGAGACTACAGAGACAGGCAGGCTTCCTTGAGCTGCTGTGAGCTCCACCCAGTTCGAGCTTCCCAGCGGCTTTGTTTACCTACTTAAGCCTCAGCAATGGCGGGCGCCCCTCCCCCAGTCTCGCTGCTGCCTTGAGGATAGATCGCCGGGGACTGCTGTGTTAGCAGTGAGGGAGGCTCCGTGGGCATGGGACCCTCCCGGCCAGGATTGGGATATATTCTCCTGGTGTGCCTGTCTGCGTAAAGCGCAGTATTGGGGTGGGTGTTACCCGATTTTCCAGGTGTTGTGTGTCTCAGTTCCCCTGGCTAGGAAAACGGATTCCCTTCCCCCTTGCGCTTCCAGGTGAGGCGATGCCTCGCCCTGCTTCAGCTCTCGCTGGTCAGGCTGCAGCAGCTGACCAGCAACGATTGTCCGGCACTCCCTAGTCAGATGACCCCAGTACCTCAGTTGAAAATGCAGAAATCACTGGTCTTCTGTGTCGCTCGTGCTGGGAGTTGGAGACTGGAGCTGTTCCTATTCTGCCATCTTCCTCCGCCCCCCTTTTGGCTATTTTAAATAGGATTGTGTTCTTTATTTGACTCTCAGTTTGAATGTTACTTGTGTACAGAAATACTACTGACTTTTGCATGTTTATTTTGTACCCTAAAACTTCACTAAAGTTGTTTATTGGTTCTAGGAGCCTTTGGCTGTCTTTAGGGTTTTCTGGGTATAGAATCATATCATCAGTGAAAAGTGATAGCTTGACTTCTTATTTTCCTATATCAATGCTTATTTCTTTTACTTGCCTGATTGCTCTGGCTAGGACTTACACTATGACACGGAATAAGAGTGGTGAGAGTAGGCACCTTCGTCTTCCAGTTCCCGTCTCCACCCCCAAGTGGAATGGTTCTAGCTTTTCCCCATACAATATGACAATGGCTTTGGGCTTCCACAGGGCCGGAGCCTCCTTGACGGGCACTGCCCCTGCTCCCTGGTGCCCAGTCCCATCGACCACCCAAGGCTTGAGGAGTGCAGGCACATGACACAGGACTGGCAGGCAGCTCTGCCCACAGCCCTGGCATGGAACCCACTAGGTGAAGTCAGCTGGGTTCCTGACTCTAGTGGGAACTTGGTGAACATTTATGTCTAGGTAAGGGATTGTAAATACACCAAACAGCACCCTGTGTCTAACTCAAGGTTTGTAAATGCACCAATCAGTGCTTTGTATCTAGCTAATCTAGTGGAGACTTGGAGAACTTTTCTGTCTAGCACTCTGTGTCTAGCTAACATATTGTAAATGCACCAATTACCACTCTGTGTCTAGCCCAGGGATTGTAAATGCACCAGTCAGCACCCTGTGTCTAGCTCAAGGTTTGTAAAACACCAATCAGTACTCTGTATCTAGCTAATCTATTGGGGGCTTGGAGAACTTTTCTGTCTAGTACTCTGTGTCTAGCTAAAGGGTAAATGCACCAATCAGCACTCTGTCAAAATGGACTAATCAGCTCTCTGTAAAATAGACCAATCAGGTCTCTGTAAACTGGACCAATCAGCAGGATGTGAATGGGGTCAGATAAGGGAATAAAAGCAGGCTGCCCAAGCCAGCAGTGGTAACCCGGGTACCCTTCCACACTGTGAAAGCATTGTTCTTTCACTTTTTGCAATAAATCATGCTGCTGCTTACTCTTTGGGTCGGTACTGCCTTTATGAGCTGTAACACTTACTGCAAAGGTCTGCAACTTCACTCCTGAGGCCAGCCCTTGAGACTACGAACCTCCAGGGAGAAATGAACAACTTCCCACAGGAGGAAGGAACAACTCCAGACGCAGCGGCCTTAACAGCTGTAACACTTACCACAAAGGTCTGAGGCTTCACTCCTGAGGCCAGTGAGACCATGAACCCACCAGAAGGAAGAAACTCCGAACAGGTCCAAACATCAGAAGGAACAATCTCCAGACACACCATCTTTAGGAACTGTAACACTCACCACAAGGGTCTGTGGCTTCATTCTTGAAGTCAGTGAGACCAAGAACCCACCAATTCTGGATGCATTAAGACTTTTTATCATGAAAGGATCTTGGATTTATCAAAACCTTTTTTCATTTCAATTAAGATGTTCATATGGTTTTTTGAGATGGAGTCTCACTTGGTCGCCCAGGTTGGAGTGCAGTGCCCTGATCTCAGCTCACTGCAAGCTCTGCCTCTTGGGTTTACCCCATTCTCCTGCTTCAGCCTCCTGAGTAGCTGGGTCTACAGGCGCCTGCCACCATGCCCAGCTAATTTTTTGTGTTTTTAGTAGAGACAGGGTTTCACCATGTTAGCCAGGATGGTCTTGATCTCCTGACCTGGTGATTTGCCCTCCTCGGCCTCCCAAAGTGCTGGGCTTACAGGTGTGAGCCACCATGCCCGGCCTTTTATTTTATGAAATACTTTCTGCAGGATTGGTAGCAGTTCTTCTTTGTATGTCTGGTAGAATTTCCTGTGGATCTATGTGGTCCAAGGCTTTTTGTGATTGATAGGTTTTTGTTATGCATTCAATTTCAGGACTTATTGGTTTGTGTTTTGGTTATCATGTTCTTCCTGATTCTATCTTGGGAGGTTGTGTGTTTCCAGTAATTTATCTATTTCCTCTAGACTTTTTAATTTGTGTGCATAGAGTTGTTCATAATAATCTGAGAATCTTTTGCATTTATGTGGGTTTGGTTGTAGTGTCATCTTTGTCATTTCTGATTGTATTTATTTAGACTTCTCTTTTTTGTTTCTTTGTTAATCTAGCTAGCCAATACCAATCTTAATTCTTTCAAATAAGCAATTATTGGTTTCACTGATCCTTTGTATGAATCTTTGCATGCAATTTCTTTCAATTCTTCTCCAATTTTATTCACTCAATAATTTGGTCTCTCTCAGTGAGCGCAGTCTTCCTGGCTTGTCTAGTTGGATATCTTGTGCCCCTTCCATTCTTTCCATTTTTTTGCACCAACCTTCTCTAAGTACAGGCATTCATTTGCTGAAAGGATGATAAATGTTGTTATGATAGAAATTCACAGATAAAGAGCTAATATTCACATTTGAGTTTTAAACCACACATTTTACATTTAAAGCAAAACAATGGGTTGGAAACGTTGATATTACTAAAAACAAAAATAAAACAGATTTTCTAGATTTCACATACTATAACTTTTCAGGGTGCAGGCTTGATTGACTTGAAACCATAAGTAGAAAGAACTAGGGATATAGTATAGAGGAAGATATACAGAACCCTAAGGGAAGAAAATGGAAAAGATGAGGTACGGTGGAAAGCAAGAATGACCCTGAGAGAATCAGTAAAAGTATGAAAAGTTAGAGGAAGAAGACAAACGCTAACATTCTTACTTTCCCCTTTTTGAAATCTGTTCGGGTGTGAGACACAGAGTGGAAAATTCCCAGTAGGAATGGGGCACTCGAGAACACTCGGCTCACATTGTGACGTAGTAGTCCCCTATTTAGTTTGGTGTCTTGTAAAACAGTACAATAGCATAGTGTATCAGTAGAAGAGGGAAATGTTTAGCTAGTGTGGTGATTTGAATGTGTCCCTCATGTATTGGAAACTTAGTCCCCAGTGCAAAAGTGTTGAGAGGTGAGATCTTTAAGAGGTGGTTATGAGGACTCTGCCCTCATTCATGGATTAATGTCCTTTTCACAGGAGCAGGTTCATTATTAAGAGTGGGTTATGGGCCAGGCATGGTGGCTCACACCTGTAATCCGAGCACTTTGGGAGGCCGATGTGGGTGGATCACAAGTTCAGGAGTTCAAGACCAGCCTGGCCAAGATGGTGAAACCCCTTTTCTACTATAAATAAAAAAATTAGCCGGGCGTGGTGGCAGACACCTGTAATCCCACCTACTCAGGAGGCTGATGCAGGGAATTGCTTAAATCCTGGAGGCGGAGATTGCAGTGAGCCAAGATCATGCCACTGTACTCCAGCCTGGGCAACAGAGGCAGACTCCATCTCAACAACAACAACAAAAAGAAACAAACAAAAAAAAAAAAAAAAAGAAAGAAAAGAATGGGTTAAAAAGGCGACTTTGGCCTTCCTTCTCCTTCTCACCATGTGATGCCTTCTGCCATGTTATGACACAGTGCATAGGCCCATGCCCAATATAGCCCCTTGATCTTGGACTTCCTAGCCTATAGAACTGTGAACCAAACAAATTTCTATTGTTTATAAATTACCCAGTCTTTGTTTGGTATTCTGTCATAACAGCATGGAAATGAACACAGACAGATGGTTAAAGATGTGGCAACACATTTATTTCCCTAAAGCCCATCAAAGAAATGCAAAAGTTCTAGAAGATGTCCTGGTTTTGGAGACTTAGAGGCTCAGAGAAAAATGAAGGACCTACAGAGACCCAAAACTGAGAAAACAAGGCTACAGGATGTAAGAGGTTTGACACTAGAAGGAATATTATAAGGCTAGAGTATCCACTTTAAAATGAGAAACTCTAGATGAAAGACATAAAATAAATTTTGTAGGTAGTAAAATAAAAACTTCATGTCCAGTATTGTCCACAAGCTCACACATCTCAATGCTACATTTTTATAACAACCTTCTTGGTTAGATAATCAGTCGTGAAGATGGCACAAAATACCAGGTCACTTTTATCTCACACAGTTTTTTTTGGTTTTGTTTTGAATTTTTTTCAGCCTCCCACCACAGCAAGAATCTAAGAAGGCCTGAAAATAATTTTGGGCCTTATCTGAGAATGAAGTCAAATGCTCAGTAGCAAAAAGGCTAGGTTTAGCATATTAACCAAAACTTCTCAGCAAGTTTATCAGAGCAGCAGCCTGTTGAAAAGGTGATATAATCATCCAAGGTAAACCTTTGGTCCGTCCAAAATACAGTGTAATATAAGTGATACTGCAAATCTCTTGGCCTCACCAAGTCTTTTAATTACATTCCATTTTGCCTCATCTACTCAGGAGGTACTTCGGGTTAAGCACTGCTAATATGAAAATCTGAAATCTGAAATGCTCCAAAATTTGGAATTTTTGAGTTCTGGAATGATGCTCAAAGGAAATGCTCACTAGAACATTTTGGATTTCGGATTTTCACACCATGGATGCTCAATGCAAATATTCAAAAATCTAAGAAAATATTAAATTTGAAACACTTCTGGTCCCAAACATTTTTAGTAAGAAATATTCAACCTGTGAAAGCATTACTCAGCCTCAAAAGCCAAAGGCATTCATACTTAGCTATGTTATATGACAGTATAACTGTGCCAGGAAGTTTTAACCGTGCATAGAAAAGAGCCAAAGCCATAAGCTTTTATTATGGCTAAGGATGTGATCCACCAAAGCTTCTCTAGGTTCAGCAATCATTTGGGCTTCAAGTATGGAGTCAGAAAGATTTCTCCCCAAAAGATGGGTTTTTCTTTTCTATCATATCATCAGGCTGCAAATTTTCCAAGCTTTTATGCTGTGCTTTCTCTTGAATAACTTGCTGCATAGAAATTTCTTCCACTGGATACCCTAAATTATCTCTCTCAAGTTCAAAGTTCCACAGATCTCTAGGGCACAGACAAAATGCTGCCAGTCTCTTTGCTAAAGCATAGCAAGAGTCACCTTTACTCCAGTTCTCAACAAATTCCTCACCTCCATCTGAGACCACCTCAACCTGGACTTATTGTCCATATCACTATCAGCATTTTAGTCAAAACCATTCAACAGATGTCTAGGAAACTCCAAACTTTCCCACATACTCCTGTCTTCTGAGCCCTCCAAGCCTCTAGGAAGTTCCAAACTTTCCAACATTTTCCTGTCTTCTTCTGAGCCCTCCTAACTGTTCCAACCTTTGCCTGTTACCTAGTTCCAAAGTCACTTCTACATTTTCAGGTATCTTTATAGCAGCACCTCTACGAGTACCAATTTACTGTATTAGTCTGTTCTCATGCTGCTAGCAAAGACAGACCCAAGACAGGGTAATTTATTTTTAACAAAGAGGTTTAATTGACTCACAGTGCCACATGGCTGGGGAGGCCTCACAATCATGGCAGAAGGTGAAGGAGAAGCAAGGCATGTCTTACATGGTGGCAGGCAAGAGAACATGTGCAGGAAAACTCCCCTTTATAACCATCAGATCTTGTGAGACTTACTCAGTATCACGAAAACAGCACAGGAATGACCTGCCTCCATGATTTAATTACTTCCCTCCCAGGTTCCTTCCATGACACATGAGGATTGTGGAAGCTACAATACAAAATGAGATTTAGGTGGGGACAGAGCCAAATCATATCAGTGTATCTAAAAGAAAAAGAGTTACTAACTCAGCTTTTGAATTCAGTTCTTTCTATTCAAGGAGAACTAGTATTAAAGTTTGCACAACAAAGGAAGTTGAGAGCTATAAATGGTGAACTAATTTAAGAATAATGTATAATTAACACACCTCATATATTTATTATTTGGTTGTGAGAATACTTAAAATCTACTCTCAGCAAGTTTTGATGCATATGTTAATTACTTGGATTTAGACATTCCACAATGTATAAACATCATCTTGTACACCATAAATATATAAAATTATTGTCCATTTAAAATAAGTCAATAAAATAAAGAAAAAGAGCAGTAAGAGATAAATTTTTTTGCAAATATTTTAAATGTCTGATATAATTGAAAATATTTATATTCTCATACCAGATTCTATAGTTCATCTGTTGTGAGATTTTTTGGTAGGAGTGTATCACACTGATATGTGATGAGAAAAGGGAGAATAATTTTAATAGCCTTTTGAGATAATTATGATGTTCTTGGGTATTATACCAATACTGGACAGGTTTTAACTTCTTAAAGGTTTTTTTGCGATACAGAGTCTGAAACCCCATCAATGAACAGTTTGTTCTCTAGTATGTTAAAATCCTTGGTCCAATTCTGCGAAACATACAGACACACACACACACAAAGAAAGAATAATAAATATATTTTGGGTGAAAAGTCTCCCACTTTAAAGTGTTTATGTGTATGTATGTTTATATAACATATATGTTATATATGTGTATGTATGTTTATAAGGACATAGAATAATGCAAAATATATTTCATACATGAAGTTATGGTTTTAAAATGTTCAATATCCACTGCACTAGGAAAATATTTGCCCATGTACATTGGGAGACAAAAGAATGTCCACAGCATCTCAATTCTAAAAAATTAAAAAATAATTTAAATTTTTATTGAAGTATTAAGGTATAGCAGAGACTATATCATGCATTTTCCAAACCATTTGCTTTTCATAGTAGGCACATGCCATCTTCTCCATCTAGGTGGAGCCATGTAATTGTGTTCTGTTTAATATGTGGGAAAACACAATGGTCAGAAATGCCTTATACAGTAATCTCCTTCACCTCCTCCTTCTCTTCTCTCCTTCTTCTTTTTCCTCTCCCCTCTCCTTCTCCTTTTCTCCTCTCTCCTCTCCAACTCTCTCTCATCTCTATCTTTCTGTCTCTCTGTTTCTCCCTCTCCCTCTCCCTCTATTTCTGTCTCTCCTTCTCACTCACATGCAAACACATCACACCTCTGCTCTCATCCCCATTTCCATTTTGCAATCAAAGACTGCAAAATGTTGAACACACACAATGGAAAGAGCCTGCATCCCTAGGTTCTCTGCTTTGAGGATGGACAAGCAAGACAGTTGTCTAACAAGATTTTGTCTGCATCAGACATTGTGTGGGCAAAAAATAAGCCACTGAATGTTTTAGGATTATTTGTTACTGCGGTTAATCTATCTAGTTATACAAATAGATAAACTGTAGTTTAGTCCTACTATAGAATGCTATATAACAGTAAAAATCAATTATTTACAGCTACAATGAAAATAAATCTCAGATGAATCTAACCCTAAAAAGCAAGTTGAAGAATACATAGAATATAACTTCATTCATATATGGTTCAAAATATGCAAAACTAAGCTATGTGTTATTTAATAGTCTAAATATTGTGTTAGAACTATAAGGAAAAGCAAGAGAATCACAAATATGAAATTACATATAGTGGCTACTTTTGAGTAGTAGTAATGGAAGAGGATAGGATGCAAGGGCATACTCACAGGGAATTTGGGTTTAATAAAACATGTTCTTTTTTCTAAACTAATTGTGAGTTCATGGGCATTTTTTGGTATCTTCTGTCTTTAAACCTTAGCTATATTTGTAATTTTTAAAATTTGTCTACTTTTTATTTTATATTTTTAGATAAGAGTAACTGAAAAACAGTTCAATTATTGCAAAATAGAGAAAAACAAAGTAGTTTCCTGTTAGCAGTTTCTCCAAAAGTATTTGGCAAGAAGAAAGATCACTAGGCTGATGTTCAAAAAACTATACTATGCAGCCAATAGAAATTGCAACAGAGTTATTCAGGAAAAAGAAAAACATATTAATCAAAGGCCAATTGAAATAATTAATTTAACTTACAGTTTGGCTAAAATTGAAAAATCCATAATCATCTGCGGAACTGATACATAATATTCAAATGGAAGAATTTATAAGTGTAAGTTCATGGAGTTGGAAGTTCTGAACAATATCTGGCTAAAAAGACAATGGAGAATATTTTTCCATAGGCATTTTTAAAACTATAGATAAAATCATAACATGGTATAAGTGAATAAGCCCTTACAGATTCTACAGCAGTGACTCTCAATCTTTCCTGCACATTAGAATCATCTAGTGAGTTTGTTTTTGACAAAAAGTGCCATTGTTCAGTTTGCACCAGACATAAAATAAATCAGAATATCTGGGGACAGGCCCTAGGCAATGGTATTTTTAAAGATACCCAGATGATTTTATGTTCAACCAACATTAAGGACCACTGAGCTAGAGCGACTCCTTTATTTCACAGTTGAAAGGTCTGAGGTTGCAAGTTGTAGATTGTATCGCATAAGGTCACGCAGTTGGTTAATGATTTTCTGCTCTTTTCCCTGTCTTCTGTCTTCAACTTTTAAATGTTGCTGCTTCCTCTATATTTTGTACATTTATTCACAGCACTTCAGATTCTTTTGATCTCAGCTCTCTCTTATTCTAAGCACCCAGTTTAGCAGATATGAAATCTGACACCTCAGATCTAGACCATGTAGTGCCTACCCTCTTCCCAGGAGCTTCTTTAACGATATGGGGTAGCAGACCCTTTGGGAACGCCCTTGGCACTCGCAACTATGCAGCTTGAAAACGCTGAAGAATTATAATGCCATGGGGTGAATCTATGACTAATGAGTAATGAAAGCCAATGAATTTGCTTTTCACTTTCATTCCCATATACTGGTAGTCTTGAGATGCATTTCATATGCCTCATTAAGCAGACATGGGAGCTTGAACATCTAGTCACCTATAGCTGTGGGCAACAGCATAATGAATCTTTGTCCTGGCACTCCCTCCTCCCCTGCTAACCTTGTCTCTTTTCCACCTCCTTGAGCCTCACTTTCCAATAAAACATTTGCACTTAATTCTTTGGTTCAGGCTTTACTTTCCGGAGAATCCAAGCTAAGACATTACCCTTCTTCTGTCATCTTAATATTAATCTTTCATGATTAATATACAATTTTCATTGCCTGGACCATGACTGGATATTTGAGATGCAATGATTATTAAAAACATCATCACCTTGTGGTCCTTTATATATATGTTCTTTGGTGCTTTAAGAACCTTCCATATTCATTTCCTGGAGAAAGTGAAGGAGAAAAATGTCAACAGAAAGTAAAACGTGCCAGGAAAAAAATAAATCATACAGAAAAAAGCAAACTGATTAAAACATGAAAAAAGATTGAGAAGGAGAACAAGACCAAAAGGAACCTGGAATTGGAAATGGAGAGGGTCCAATAAGTCCTCTCTATCCAAACTACAATCAGACTAATTCTTCATTTCCCCATAAAGACTGTCATTTCAACTACTGTCAATATATTAAATCATCCTCTTTATCTATGCCTCTATCTTTCTGCTAATAAGATTAACATAGATGGCATTTATTCATTCATTCTGTACTCATCCAATGTTAATTTGGTCCCATTATTATTCTAGAAACCCAAATAATAAAATTACTTTAGTGGGAAATACTGCTATTGAGTAATTATTGAATTTCCACCTAAGTTCTTAAGACAATAAGGAGACCCTTCCTAAATACATCTAACTATAAGTAAATGAGAAACGGAACATTTATTCTTTCAAAGAGTATCATACCCATATATGACCACCATATCCTTACTTGTTCCTATTCTTGGATATATTCACACCAACACTTGGCTCTCTGGTCATCATAGAACACACAACCTTTCTTATTTACAAATATTATATGACTTGTTCCTTAATAGGGTCTTTATTTTCTCATTCATAAGTCCCCAGGTGTATTACTTTTTCCAAATGTTCTTAACTAATTTTGGAGTCTAGACTAGGAAATGTCAATACTCTCTAATATGCTGCATCTCCACTATTCACAATAGCAAAGACATGGAATCAACCTAAATGCCCATCACTGACTGGATAAAGGAAATATAGTGCATATACACCCCAGAGTATTATTCAGCCAGAAAAAATAATGAGATCATGTATTTTTCAGAAACGTGGGTGGAGCTAGAAGCTGTTATCCTTAGCAAACTAACACAGGAACAGAAAACCAAATACTGCATGTTCTCACTTACAAGTGGGAGCTAAATGATGAGAACTCATGGACATAATGAGGGAAACAACAGACACTTGGGCCTACTTGAGGGTGGAAGGTGAGAGGAGAGAGGGGATCAGAAAGAAATAACTATTGGGTAATAGGCTTAGTACTTGGGTGATAAAATAATCTGTACAACAAACCCCCATGATATGAACTTACCTATACAACAAACCTGCACATGCATCTCTGAACCTAAAGTAAAAGTTAAAAAAAAATATGCTACATCTCTTCATGATGCCTGGGGACATTTAGAGAAAACATTATTCAACAGTTAAGTAGATTAGCGATATGGTACCAAGTTCCCTCAGCTACTGCCATGGCGTTTCTTAATTTTTAGCTAGTCTCCGTCCATGGGCACTTTCTTCCCTATCATTCTCTTGTTCTTTCTTATCCATTCCCTCCATATATCCTCGTCGTTGTGGTCACTGACTCTTATTCTCTGCGTTCTGAGATAATGTATGTGAAAACACTCTATATTCTAAAATTCTACACCAATGTGAAGTATCAGCATTACTATAACTCATATATTTCCAATCTAGTTTTGTGAGTAGGTGGGTGTGTGCAATGTGAATGAGTGTGTGAGTACAGGAGAGCAATGCTCAGTTGTCGTGAACAGGCCCCCATCCTGGACTAACATCTCCATTGCCTCCCTACACAGAAAGAGCCTGAACTTAAGGAGATAGGCAAGACTCAGATACACTTAACTAATGACAAGTTTCAGATTTGAGGCTTTTTTAAAGAAGCACAGCAGTAGAAGTCCTTTCCTAATCTAAGAAGCAGATACAATTTGTTTACAGTCTCTCATCTTTCGTATCCCTTGACATTTATTTTTATTTTTATTTTATTTTATTTTATTTTTTGAGATAGGGTCTGGCTCTGTGGCCCAGGCTAGAGTGTAGTGCGCGATCTTGGCTCACTGCAAGCTCCGCCTCCTGGGTTCATGCCATTCCCCTGCCTCAGCCTCCTAAGTAGCTGGGACTACAGGCGCCTGTCACCACGCCCGGCTAATTTTTTTGCATTTTTAGTAGAGACGGGGTTTCACCTTGTTAGCCAGGATGGTCTCGATCTCCTGACCTCGTGATCTGCCCGCCTCGGCCTCCCAAAGTGCTGGGATTACAGGCGTGAGCCCCCACTCCCGGCCTTATTTTTCTTTATCGTAGACACCAATGCCCTTTACTATTCTCCAGCAAGTCCAATCTCCATTATTGGTTAATGCCCCAGCACCATACTTAAGTAATGTTTGGTGCTTTCTAATTACCTTTCCCCAAACTCAAACTCTCATGAATTTAGGGAATAGAAGAAAAATGTTCTATTAATCTGGTCCACCTGATAATATGACAAGATAATAACAACATCCATATGGGCAACTTCATGTTTAATAATTTGGTAATTGTTATAAATGGATGATGGCTTTAAAAGTCTCAGAAAAATATTTTAAGAAAGAATGTGTTCTAAAAATCGCTTAATTTTAGAAGCGATGCATTGACATTCATGAGGCAATACCTAACTAGGAAAAGGCAAGCAGCGAAATGAGGTGATAAACACTCTAAAAACCAGATGCAGTACTGGTCAAATGCTGTGTGGGGGCAGGAAGTGACCCACAGCGGCTCTCTGAGCTGCTCTAAGACATCCACTAGAGCCTAGAATCAATCACTTTTCATACTGAATAGACCACAAAAGACAAACCTCATTGCTACCAGGGCCATATACTCACAGAAAACATTAATCTAGGACCATATAATATTTTAAAAGGTCTTTTTAGAAAAAAAATAATATTTTTAAAAGATCTTTTTGGAGAAAAGATAAATCCAATGTCCCTGAAAATAGTAGAAAGTTAGGAATAGAGACCATAAAATATATGCACTAAGTGGATTTTTAAAAAGTCTTTTAAAACAGTTTAGTTTCTTGGTAATAAAACAGAAAAAGAGAGTGAAGCAATCAAACAGGCATGAGGTCAAGAGGTGAAAATACAGGAAAGAAAAGGTAGAGGGTCAAAGAAGAAAGAAAATTGGCCCAAAAGAAACAGTAACAGGGAGAGTCGCATTAAAAGACAAATGCAATTGTGTTTGAAAACACACACAAAGGGAAGAGAATGCCAAGAAAGGCTACACACACTTACCCATACTTAGCTGATGTATATATTATCTCTGTGCACAGAGAGACTGATTGAAAGCATGGGAAAAAAACACACATGAAGACACACTGTGATGGCTTGGTTTTGTGTCGGCTTGATTAGGTTGAACTTCATTTCCAAGATTTCCCTTCTATATATTTTCCACTTAGGGTAAGACACAGAGACTCTTGTGCAAGATTTGGAGGGTAGAAGTAAAGCAGCAGCTATTTTTGTGGCTCATGTAAATTGTCACTTATCCTCTGGCTTACCTTGTTGGTCTAAGACAGGAGCTCAGCCTAAAATTTCTCCATCTTCCATTGAATTCTCCTTCTGATTCCCCACATTGTGTGTGTGTGTGTGGGGGGGGGGGCGTGTGTGTGTGTGTGTGTGTGTGTGTGTGTATCTTTAGCTCCTTGATGAAGAGCACTGGCTTCTGTAGGAACCCCATGCCATCAAGGTGAGAGACAGTAAAAACTGATACTTAAGGGTTCCAGTTTGTTCCTACTGTCTCCCACTTTATATCTATTTTCCCTTCTTCTTGTGGACTTCAAGCCTTCACAGCAGATGCAAGGACACAGCTACACAGAGACTACTTAATTAGCTCCCACTTTCATATTGCATGAGATCTAATGCCTGGGACAAATCCTCTAATACAAATACATGATTGTATGAATGAATGAGTGAATGAACAAATATGTTTCCTTGTGACTCTGATGTTCTGATTGCATTCTGACTGATACAGACACATAAATTAAAAAATCAGGTTTCTAAAAGTTCATAAAACAGTATCTCTAGTGTTTAACCTTTAAGAACTATCCCTACTAACATAATCTAATAAAATTCAGTTTAGAACTAGATTGTCATTCGTGTGAGTTTCTCCTAATTGACAGAATTGTTATTTTATCATTCAGAATGTGAAGGGAGAAATATCCTCAGCTAATTAGAATTTTCCAAAGACATGCTTAGACCTTGTTACTACTAACTTTAACTCTAGTTTAGCATTAAGAGAAAGTATATGAGAAGAGTATATAAAAAATACATGTTCTAACAGCTCATGTGAAATTGCGCATCTCTTAACATTTCTAATTTTCAGTCTTCTTTGAAGGGTTTGTGAGTCATCCAAATTATCATCTTGTTTGAGTCATTCTTATGTAAATATTGATATCCTTTGAAACGTACAGAACTTAACTGCAATTTACATAGCCCCAGGTACTGCTGATCATAAATATTTTGTCTTTATGATTTTGATTAATAACAATAAAACTCCTAGAGTCATCTAGCGATCATCAAGATCCTTTATATAATTCGTCTTGTATTGACAAATTGTAATTTTACTATGACCATCTATGAAGTAAATGCCTGCCTACTTCTTGGAAATGTCTTCAACTTTACTGGGAGATAAACAGAATTGAAGTTTGAATCCCTACTCGACTCAGGCCTGTAGAAAGTATTGCAGTGCCATCCACCAGAAATATAATGTAGGTCACATCTGTAATTTTAAATTTCCTAGTAGCTATATATTTAAAAAAACTAAAAGTATATCACATTTATTTTCACAATATATAACTCTATACATTTAAAACAGTATTTCAACATAATCAGTATAAAAAATAAAGCTAGTTATATTTACAAATTTTTCCATATAAGTCTTTGAGACTCAGTGTGCATTTAAAATTTCTGCACACCTCAATTAAGACTAGGCAGATTTAAAGAGCGCAGTAATCCCATTTGACTAGCGGCAAATACATTGAACAGTGCAGTTATAGTGAGTCTGTTGGGTGAAGGAAGTGATAAGCCTGAATATGCCTACTAAACTCAGGCAGCAAAAGCACAAATTAATTATCCCCCAAAAGAGATTGTGAATTTATATAGGCCAGGAAACTTCCTTGCAAACCGAAGGTTAGGTTCCTCTTCACTGAGGAAGGCAGTATTCTAAGTAATCTGGATGAAACCCACTCCACCTTGTTACTGCATATGCAAGACAGAAAACACATTTGGTGTCAAAATAGAATTGTAAGCCCCGGCACAGATACACTGTACTGTTCTCAGCACAAGCCTACTTTGGGATGTCTCTGACCCCAGAATTCCATGGGGTGATCAGGAGCTGACCCAGCCAAGTTTTTGGAGCTTTGCAAAAAGATCTCTTCTGTCACAAGCAGGTGCAATGCACACTTGGCAGAGAATTATGTGGCTTGCACTGGATATCTTTAGTACCATTGCAGAGGGGGTTCTGGAGGAGTAGGGGGGAGCAGCACTGGTGGAAATCAGGCTCCAAGGATGTGCAAGGGTCCTGGAAGGCTCATTGTAACCAAATCCAATATGCCACACAGCACACGTGACTAAAGTTCTGGGGAATGGTGTGAAGAGCAACCAGGTGGAGGTGCAGGAAAGCGAGAGTTTCTTCTTTGGATCTCATTCATGTCAGACTCTAGGTCTCAGATCTACTCCAATAATAATGACAGCAGCAACAGTGTTAGTGGTACTTGCCAATCAATGAGCATCTCCTGCCATTAAAATTTTTGAAAAACTCTATGATGACTACATTTACAATAGCACACAGTTACTAGATGTATAGCATATGCCAATTACTCTTCAAAGTGCTTTCATGAACTGTTTATTATATTTTAGAGCTGTAAAAGATGAATAATTTTTATCTTCACTTTAAAAATGAGACAACTGAGATTCCAGAGTAACTTGTTTATTATCACACTGCTAGAAAGTAGATAATTGAAATAGGAACTTTGTACATATGATCCCAAAAATATACATTAGATGTTAGGAACAACATAGAAATTGCAAAAGCATAAAAGTGAAAGGGTTTTTTCTTTAGGTGGATAAAAGGTTGACAGCAGACCTTTTTTGTCCAACAGATGGTAGGGTTGTCTTAGACCATTTGGGATGCTATAACAAAATATCATAGTATTGGTAGTTTATAAAAAACATAAATTTATTTTTCAGTTATGGAAGCTGAGGAATCTAATATCAAGGTGTTGACAGAATCAGTGTCTGGTGAGGACCAACTTCTGGGTTTATAGAAGGCATCTTGCTGCACTCTCACATGGTGGAAGGGACAAATGAGCTTCCTTAGGCCTTATATTAATGCACCGGAGCTCTCATGACCTAATCACCTCTTTGAAAGCCCTATCTCCTAATAACATCACCTTGGGGATGAGGATTTCAACATATATATTGGTGGGATGGGGATGTACAGGCACAAATACTCAAATCATAGCAAAGGTGTCAGAAAATTTTATAGTGATAGAGTTGTAACTGAGGACTTGACTACCTGACTAGAACTAATGTTTCCCAGGACCCTTTTGGGTAGATGTGCCCAAGTGACTATGTTCTCGACAATGATATGTCAACAGAAGTAGTATGTGTCACTTCCTTTCTGGAACCTTAGAAAAGTAGACATGTATCTGCTTTCTCTTACTCCTTCTGCTGGCTATAACCTAAGCATGCCAGACACTTAGTTTTAGCCATAGATATGATGAAAATGTCCTGTTTGCTGATGCAGTTATGCCTTAGAAGGAATTTTATTATACCAGTGACCGTAAGGATCAGAGTTGTTCTCCCTTCCTGGACAGCTCACTTACTGTATTTTATGATTCTATAAGATGAGTATTTCAATCCTCATTTAGAAGATGAGACAACTGAGGTCATAACATAAGAGAGAAATAAGCATCTATAATCCTTTTGTAGGTCTTTCTGTTATTGCAGCTTCTCTAGACCATACAAAACACAGAGGAAGCTTCTACTGTCAAGTTAGGACTATGCACACAAGAATTGCAGAAGGTAGTGTGCCCTCCTTGTCATCCCTATCAGCAACATAATGAGCGTATCTTGCAATGTACGTTCATATCTTGTAATGAGCGTTACCAATATGTAATGTGTCTTGCAATGAAGAGACATCTCAAGGACTTTGAGTGCTCAGAATTTTTAAAAACTTTTATCTAGCTTTATATAAGCTAATGTGACTTAAGAGGAAGAGTATGCTTGTCATAAGTAAGTTTTATAATTGCCATCACAAAAAACTATATACAAAATTAGCCAATCTGTATTTCATATTTATACTAATAAATATGGTGAAATATACCAAGCTATATGGGACTATACAGACACAAAGAAAACTATGCAGAGGCCCATAATCTAATGTTAAGAGACATTTAGCTTCTCAGTTCATGGATTTCCATAGGTGAACAGGGATAATATTATAGCCATTACTTTTAAACATGTGAACAAACTAAATGCAAAATGATATGAACAGCTTCGGAAAGAAATAAACTCTGCACTCAGGATAGTTAAGTGGAGTCATATAGTAGTCAACTAGTACTAACTAGGGCCAGGTAACAAATGGCACTGAAGTTCTCACTAGTCAAAAACAAGTAGAATTCATTTATCATTCATTAGTCTAAAGACAAGCTGTGGTTCAGCTAGGATCAACCACTGTGGTCCAGTTTGCAGCCTGGGTTCAAGTTGACTCTATATGTCTCCTCATTGACTTTGGCACAGCCAGCTAGCTTGGGCATGCTCTCCTCATGCAAACACAAAAGCACAAGAGAGCAAGGAGAGCGAGTGGTAACGCATGCTGCCCCTGAAGATGTTGAAACTTCTGCTAATGCTCCCTTAGTTAAAGCAGCTCCTATGGCCAAAACCAACACCAAGGGACAGGTAAACTCAGTCCTGCTGTGGCTGCCAACTCACATGGCAAAGCCATGAAAGGATCATTATTGAAGATTGGAAGTGAAGACTTGAAACCAATAATAACCCAATTCCTCGCTGGTTAGAGTGGAAATTTAGTTCTAACTATAAAGTCTTACATACTTTCCACTAAGTCATATTGCCCTGACATTTTATTTTGTTTTTTCATATATGAATTCTCACTTAGTCTAAACAATATTCTTATGAAGTAGGTATCATTGATCCCATATTAGAGATGAGGAGCCTGAGGCTCATGAACTTTGAATAACTCAGAAAATGTCAGACATTAAGCAGTGATAGAACTGAAGTTCATATTAGGTCTTTTTGAATTCATACTCTTTAAAATATGAAAGAATTAAATAATTTTACACAACTTTATAATGCATGCCCAAAAGACTTTCATTGCATGAACTACTCAGAAAGCCTTAATTTAACATCTGCTGTGTGAGGGGCACCACAGCAAGCCCTCTACAAAACAAATTCACAAATACATAATCTTTAACTTGAGCTTCATGTCCAGGTTAACTAAATAACATGCTTAGTCAATTTGAATTACTCATGTCTTGCTTGATGAACAACAAGCTATTTTACAGCATTATAATAATTCCTAGTCACACACAGCACAACTCCTTTTGGTCACTGGTATTTGTTTTGGCTTTACTTGCATCTCTCATTTCAAAACATGTTTTTTCCTCAAGAATCAATTGTTTATTTATTTTTGCTCATAAGGACTCACACATATGTCAGAGAGGTATCCCTGTTACACATATATACTAACTAGATTTTTCTTTAAGACACACATTTCCTTTAGGTGAGCATGAATTCTACATTTGATCCAGCATGCTTGTTTGATTATACTTTCAATTGAAAAAAATAACCTGCCACAATCTTTTTTGCTATTGTGTTTATTTTAAATGATTCTTAGCTGAATTCACACAATTCATGCTATAAATGTCAGGTGAGTAAAATGGAATATTATCTGAAAATAGTTATCATAATTTTTGTGAATAGAGAAATGAACAGAGACCTTAGTATTAATAAAAATATTGTGATGCTCTGGATAGGGTAGATAAAGAGACAGGTTTGATATTTATTTGAATTATGCAACTCAAGGAAAAGATGTCAAAACTTAATAAAAGTACTATTTTGACAAGCATAATGATAATTTGAATCACTTATAATTGTTCCATTATAATGGAGTACAAGGATGGAAGATTGCCATCCATATTTTGTGAATGTAGGGCACGTTAAACACCCTCTGACATGTTCTACCAACCAGTTGGATGCCACTAATTGATGTGGTGATATTTTATTTCTCCTAAACTTCCTTTTTTAAATTTTCAGTCAGGTGTAGTGGCTCACACCTGTAATCCCAGCACTTTGGGAGGCTGAAGCAGGTTGATCACGAGGTCAGGAGTTCAAGACCAGCCTGTCCAAGATGGTGAGACCCTGTCTGTACTAAAAATACAAAAATTAGCTGGGTGTGGTGGTGGGAGCCTGTAATCCCAGCTACTTGGGAGGCTGAGGCAGAGAATTGCTTGAATCCAGGAGGTGGAGGTTGCAGCCAGCTGAGATCACACCACTGCACTCCAGCCTAGGCGACAGAGTGAGATTCTGTTTCAATAAAAGAAAAGAAAATTTTCTTTTTAAAGCAATTTCTACAATATGTTCTCCTCTCATTAAAAATAATTTACCAAGTGACTCTTCTACATCAACTACTCTACTAGGTCATTTCCACTCATTAGAATCATACATAAATCCGGGGGGGTGGTGGGGAGCCCAAGATGGCCGAATAGGAAGAGCTCCAGCCTCCAGCTCCCAGCATGAGCAACACAGAGGATGGATGATTTCTGCATTTTCAACTGAGGTACCGGGTTCATCTCATTGGGGCATGTCAGACAGTTGGTGTTGGTCAGCGAGTGTAGCCCGACCAGCAAGAGTGAAGCAGGCGAGGCATTGCCTCACCTGGGAAGTGCAAGGGGGAAGGGAATTCCTTTTCCTAGCCAAGGGAAACTGAGACACACAACACCTGGAAAATCAGGTAACTCCCACCCTAATACTGCACTTTACCAAGGGTCTCAGCAAATGGCACACTAGGAGATTATATCCCATACCTGGCCCTGAAAGTCGCATGCTCACAGAGCCTCCCTCATTGCTAGCACAGCAGTCTGAGATCTAACTGCAAGGCAGCAGTGAGGCTAGGGGAAGGGTGCGCACAATTGCTGAGGCTTAAGTAGGTAAACAAAGCCACCGGGAAGCTCAAATTGGCTCAAGGATGCCTGCCTACCTCTGTAGACTCCACCTCTGGGGACAGGGTATACCTAACAAAAAGCAACAGAAACCTGTGCAGATGTAAATGTCCCTGTCTGACAGCTTTAAAGAGAGCAGTGGTTCTCCCAGCACAGAGGTTGAGATCGGAGAACGGACAGACTGCCTGCTCAAGTGGGTCCCTGACCCCTGTGTAGCCTAATGGGAGACATCCCCCACTAGGTGCAGACCTACATCTCACAACTCACACAGCTGGGTACACCTCTGAGATGAAGATTCCAGAGGAACAATCAGAGAGCAACACTCACTGTTCAGCAATATTCTATCTTCTGCAGCCTCTGTTGCTGATACCCAGGCAAACAGGGTCTGGAGTGGACCTCAAGCAAACTCCAACAGACCTGCAGCTGAGGAGCCTGACGGTTAGAAGGAAAACTAACAAGCAGAAAGGACACCCACACCAAAACCCCATCAGTACGTCACCATCATCAAAGACCAAAGGCAGATAAAACCACAAAGATGAGGATAAAGCAGTGCAGAAAAGCTGGAAATTCAAAAAATCAGAGCGCATCTCCCCCTCCAAAGGAACGCAGCTCATTGCCAGCAATGGAACAAAGCTGGATGGAGAATGACTTTGACGAATTGAGAGAAGAAGGCTTCAGTTGATCAAACTTCTCAGAGCTAAAGGAGGAACTACGTACCCAGCGCAAAAGACTAATTACCTTGAAAAAAGAATAGAAGAATGGATAACTAGAATAATCAATGCAGAGAAGACCATAAACGAACTGATAGAGATGAAAACCATGACACGAGAACTATGTGACAAATGCACAAGCTTCAGTAACCGACTCGATCAACCGGAAGAAAGACTATCAGTGATTGAAGATCAAATGAATGAAATGAAGCAAGAAGATAAATGTAGAGAAAAAAGAGTAAAAAGAAATGAACAAAGCCTCCAAGAAATATGGAATTATGTGAAAAGACCAAATCTACGTCTGATTGGGGTGCCTGAAAGTGATGGGGAATATGGAACCAAGTTGGAAAACACTCTGCAGGATATCATCCAGGAGAACTTCCCCAACCTAGTAAGGCAGGCCAACATTCAAATTCAGGAAATACAGTGAACACCACAGAGATATTCCTCGAGAAGAGTAACTCCAAGACACATAATTATCAGGTTCACCAAAGTTAAAATGAAGGAAAAAATGTTAAGGGCAGCCAGAGAGAAAGGTCAGGTTACCCACAAAGGGAACCCCATCAGACTAATAGCAGATCTCTCAGCAGAAACTCTACAAGGCAGAAGAGAGTGGGGACCAATATTCAACATTCTTAAAGAAAGGAATTTTCAACCCAGAATTTCATATCCAGCCAAACTACATTTCATAACTGAAAGAGAAATAAAATCCTTTACAGACAAGCAAAAGTGGACAGATTTTGTCACCACCAGACCTGCCCTACAAGAGATCCTGAAGGAAGCACTAAAAATGGAAAGGAACAACTGGTCCCAGCCATTGTAAAAACATGCCAAAATGTAAAGACTGCCGATACTAGGAAGAAACTGCATCAACTAACGAGCAAAATAATCAGCTAATATCATAATGACAGGATCAAGTTCACACATAATAATATTAACCTAAAATGTAAATGGACTAAATGCTCCAGTTAAAAGACACAGACTGGCAAACTGGATAAAGAGTCAAGACCCATCAGTCTGCTGTATTCAGGAGACCCATCTCACATGCAGAGACATACATAGCCTCAAAATAAAGGGATGGAGGAAGATCTACCAAGCAAATGGAGAACAAAAAAAAAAGCAGGGGTTGCAATCCTAGTCTCTGATAAAGCAGACTTTAAACCATCAAAGATCAAAAGAGACAAAGAAGGCCATTACATAATGGTAAAGGGATCAATTCATCAGGAAGAGCTAACTATCCTAAATATACACACACCCAATACAGGAGCACCCAGATTCATAAAGCATGTCCATAAAGACTTACAAAGAGACTTAGACTCCCATACAATTATAACGGGAGACTTTACACCCCACTGTCAACATTAGACAGATCCATGAGACAGAAAGTTAACAAGGATATCCAGGAATTGAACTCAGCTCTGCACCAAGGAGACCTAATAGACATCTACAGAACTCTCCACCCCAAATCAACAGAATATACATTCTTCTCAGCACCACATCACACTTATTTCAAAATTGACCACATAGTTGGAAGTAAAGCACTCCTCAGCAAATGTAAAAGAACAGAAATTATAACAAACTGTCTCTCAGACCACAGTGCAATCAAACTAGAACTCAGGACTAAGAAACTCAATCAAAACCGCTCAACTACATGGAAACTGAACAATCTGTTCCTGAATGAATACTGGGTACGTAACGAAATGAAGGCAGAAATAAAGATGTTCTTTGAAACCAATGAGAACAAAGATACAACATACCAGAATCTCTGGGACACATTTAAAGCAGTGTGTAGAGGGAAATTTATAGCACTAAATGCCCACAAGAGAAAGTAGGAAAGATGTAAAATTGACACCCTAACATCCCACTTAAAAGAACTAGACAAGCAAGAGCAAACACATTCAAAAGCTAGCAGAAGGCAAGAAATAACTAAGATCAGAGCAGAACTGAAGGAGATGGAGACACAAAAACCTTCCAAAAAATCAATGAATCCAGGAGCTGGTTTTTTGAAAAGATCAACAAAATTCATAGACCACTAGCAAGACTAATGAAGAAAAGAGAGAAGAATCAAATAGATGCAATAAAAAAATGATAAAGGGGATATCACCACCGACCCCACAGAAATACAAACTACCATCATAGAATACTGTAAACACCTCTACGCAAATAAACTAGAAAACCTAGAAGAAGTGTATAAATTCCTGGACACATACACTCTCCCAAGACTAAACCAGGAAGAAGTTGAATCCCTGAATAGAACAATAGCAGGCTCTGAAATTGAGGCAATAATTAATAGCCTACCAATCAAAAAAAGTCCAGGACCAGACAGATTCACAGCCAAATTCTACCAGAGGTACAAGGAGCTGCTGGTACTATTCCTTCTGAAACTATTCCAATCAATAGAAAAAGAGAGAATCCTCCCTAACTCATTTTATGATGCCAACATCATCCTGATACCAAAGCCTGGCAGAGACACAACAAAAAAAGAGAATTTTAGACCAATATCCCTGATGAACATCGACGCAAAAATCCTCAAAAAAATACTGGCAATCCAAATCCAGCAGCATATTAAAAAGCTTAAAAGCTTATCACCGTGATCAAGTGGGCTTCATCCCTGGGATGCAAGGCTGGTTCACCATATGCAAATCAATAAACACGATCCAGCATATAAACAGAACCAAAGACAAAAACCACATGATTATCTCAATAGATGCAGAAAAGGCCTTTGACAAAATTCAACAGCCCTTCACACTAAAAACTCTCAACAAATTCAGTATTGACGGAACATATCTCAAAATAATAAGAGCTGTTTATGACAAACTCACAGCCAATATCATACTGAATGGGCAAAAACTGGAAGCATTCCCTTTGAAAACTGGCACAAGACAGGGATGCCCTCCCTCACCCCTTCTATTCAACATACTTTTGGAAGTTCTGGCTAGGGCAATCAGGCAAGAGAAAGAAATCAAGCGTATTCAGTTAGGAAAAGAAGAAGTCAAATTGTCCCTGTTTGCAGATGACATGATTGTATATTTAGAAAACCCCATCGTCTCAGCCCAAAATCTCCTTAAGCTGATAAGCAACTTCAGCAAAGTCTCAGGATACAAAATTAATGTGCAAAAATCACAAGCATTCTTACACACCACTAAGAGACAGACAGAGAGCCAAATCATGAATGAACTCCCATTCACAATAGCTTCAAAGAGAATAAAATACCTAGGAATCCAACTTACAAGGGATGTAAAGGACCTCTTCAAGGAGAACTACAAACCACTGCTCAGTGAAATAAAAGAGGACACAAACAAATGGAAGAACATACCATGCTCATGGATAGAAGAATCAATATCATGAAAATGGCCATACTGCCCAAGGTAATTTATAGATTCAATGCCATTCCCATTAAGCTACCAATGACTTTCTTCTCAGAATTGGAAAAAACTACTTTAAAGTTCATATGGAACCAAAAGAGACCTGCATTGCCAAGACAATCCTAAGCCAAAAGAACAAAGCCAGAGGCATCACACTACCTGACTTCAAACTATACTGCTAGGCTACAGTAACCAAAACAACATGATACTGGTACCAAAACAGAAATATAGACCAATGGAACAGAACAGAGCCCTGAGAAATAATACCACACATATGCAGTCATCTGATCTTTGACAAACCTGACTAAAACAAGAAATGGGGAAAGGATTCCCTATTTAATAAATGGTGCTGGGAAAATTGACTAGCCATAAGTAGAAAGCTGAAATTGGACCCTTTCCTTACTCCTTACACGAAAATAAATTCAAGATGGATTAGAGACTTAAATGTTAGACCTAAAACCATAAAAACCCTATAAGAAAACCTAGGGAATACCATTCAGAACATAGGCATGAACAAGGACTTCATGTCTAAAACACCGAAAACAATGGAAGCAAAAGCCAAAATTGACAAATGGATCTAATTAAACTAAAGAGCTTCTGCACAGCAAAAGAAACTATCATCAGAGTGAACAGGCAACCTACAGAATGGGAGAAAAATTTTGCAATCTACTCATCTGACAAAGGGCTAATATCCAGAACCTAGAAAGAACTCAAACAAATTTACAGGAAAAAAAAACAACCCCATCAAAGAGTGGGCAAAGGATATTAACAGACACTTCTCAAAAGAAGACATTCATACAGCCAACAGACACATGAAAAAATGCTCATCATCACTCACCATCAGAGAAAGGCAAATCAAAACCACAATGAGATACCATTTCACACCAGTTAGAATGGAAATCATTAAAAAGTCAGGAAACAACAGGTGCTGGAGAGGATGTGGAGAAATAGAACACTTTTACACTGTTGGTGGGACTGTAAACTAGTTCAACCATTGTGGAAAACAGTGTGGTGATTCCTCAGGGATCTAGAACTAAAAATACCATTTGACCCAGCCATCGCATTACTGGGGATATACCCAAAGGATTATAAATCATGCTGCTATAAAGACACATGCACACGTATGTTTATTGCAACACTATTCACAATAGCAAAGACTTGGAATCAACCCAAATGTCCATCAGTGGCAGACTGAATGTGGCACATATACACCATGTGGCACATATACACCATGGAATATGGCACATATACACCATGGAATATATGGCACATATATATATGGCACATGGAATATATCACACATATATATATATGGCACATGGAATATATGGCACCATGGAATATATGGCACATATACACCATGGAATGTGGCACATATACACCATGGAATGTGGCACATATACACCATGGAATATTATGTAGCCATGAAAAAGGATGAGTTTGTGTCCTTTGTAGGGACATGGATGCAGCTGGAAACCATCATTCTCAGCAAACTATTGCAAGAACAGAAAACCAAACACCACATGTTCTCACTCATAGGTGGGAATTGAACAATGAGATCACTTGGACACAGGAAGGGGAACATCACACACCAGGTCCTATTGTGGGGATGGGGGAGGGGGAGGGATTTCATTAGGAGATATACCTAATGTAAATGACAAGTTAATAGATGCAACACACCAACATGGCACATGCATACATATGTAACAAACCTGCACATTGTGCACATGTACCCTAGAACTTAAAGTATAATAAAAATAATTTAAAAAAAGAATCATACAAAAATCCACTCAGTGATTCCCATTTTTAATAAAGTAACCAGCTTTGAGTGTTTATGAATTTCTAATGATACCACACTTTTAAAACAAACTATATATAATATAAACAGATATGCAAAGTTGATTATTTATATGTAACAATATTTAAAGCTCTTTAGAGGGTAAGCAAAAAGGTACAAGTAACAACATTAACAGAAAGGTAATCTTAAAACAAATATTTTATATTAAATTTTCTTTTGCCTGGTATATTTCAGACGTATTAAATAATTGACATTAAATCCTTTAGGAAATGGATAATTTTGTCTTTTTCTTTTCTTTTTTTTTTTTTTTTTTTGAGACGGAGTCTCGCTCTGTCGCCCAGGCTGGAGTGCTGTGGGGCCCGATCTTGGCTCACTGCAAGCTCTGCCTCCCGGGTTTACACCATTCTCCTGCCTCAGCCTCCTGAGTAGCTGGGACTACAGGCGCCTGCCACTTTGCCCGGCTAATTTTTTGTATTTTTAGTAGAGATGGGGTTTCACCGTGTTAGCCAGGATGGTCTCGATCTCCTGACCTCGTGATCCGCCCATCTCGGCCTCCCAAAGTGCTGAGATTACAGGCTTGAGCCACCGCGCCCGGCAGAAATGGATAATATTGAATGGTGATAATGCTATCTGCACTTATGGAATTCTAATTGCTTTATTCGTTAATATTTATTTACTTAATTTGTGGATTTATTTACTGTATTTAGTTGTTTAGTTTATCAATTTGTGTATTGTAATTTACCTAGTCACTGGCGTCCTTGGCTGACAACAAATAAATGGATGTATTTTTGTAGCAGTATTAGCATCATTAAAAATTTAGGTAACTGATTTGCTTCTGAATTTAACCTGCTAGGTAAGTTTCCTATTAAGTGAAATGACAACATATTTTGTTATCTTTAGAAATAATCTATAGAATATGTTCACGAAAGGACATGGATAATTTTGTAAAACAAATCAATACAAGTAGATAATTTTGCTAAAATTGAAGTGAAACCCAATTATTTGTGAGTTATGCTCTCAAAGTATAATAAGCACATTTACCACCACAATGTTGAAAAGCTAATTGGATATGATATGGCTCCAACAGAAGCCAATCCTAATTCTTTTTTCTTGTCATCACTGTTCATACTTAGCAGTTGTTCAATAAATTCTAAGAACAATGTAGTGGAAGATTTCTGCCATAGCAGGAAAGAAAACACTTACTTCAGGGATGAATCACCCAAGGCCAATAGATACATGAGATACATTGCATAGAATGTTAGTATTATATTTTACTGCCCTTAATATACCTTGGCAATAATGCTAAATGAAAAAGTATTGGGCAGGCACGGTTGCATACACCTGTAATCCCAGCACTTTGGGAGACCAAGGTGGATGTATCACCTGAGGTCAGGAGTCTGCAACCAGCCTGACTAACAGGATGAAACCCTGTCTCTACTAAATACAAAAAAAACTAGCTGGGCATGGTAGCCCATGTCTGTAATCCAAGCTACTTGGGAGGCTGAGACAGGAGAATTGCTTATACCGGGGAGGCGGAGGTTGCAGTGAGCCTAGATCGTGCCGTTGCACTCCAGCCTGGGCAATAAAAGCAAAACTCCAAAAAAAAAAAAAAAAAAAAAAAAAAAAGGAAGGAAGGAAGGGAGGGTAGGAAGACATATGATTATAATTTGTGAAATGTTTGTGTTTGTGTGTGTGTGTGTGAGAGACACAGAGAGAGAGTGAGTGTGTGTGAGTGTGTGTGTGTGTGTGTAGAGAGAGAGTACAGAGGAGGGAAAAGAGCAGAGGAGAAGATAGGGAGGGAAGAGAAGGAGAGGGAAGAGAAAGATGGGGAGGGAGTCATGGAAAAATACTGATAGAAAATAAAAATTTATCAGTTTTCTCTATGAAGGAAATTTTTCTTCTTTTTTCTTTCCTTTTTTTATTTTAACAACTAAGTACTTTTATAATCATTTAAAAAAAATCTTAATGCCTTTATTTTGAGACATGACGGAAAAATGTTACAGGTACAAAATGTAGAAATTTAACCAGTGTTCAGAATTCTCACCTCAGCAACCTGTGTATGACCTATTTTTAAAACCATAGCATTTTTTCTTGATATGTTTCCGTGATTGGAATTAATTTTGTAAGCGCATGCTACAAAGTGACAAGAATCACTCAATTTTTGTTGTTGTAGTAAATGATTATCAACAATATTCCAGTGGGAGGTACTATAACTGACATTACTCTGTAAAACAGAATTATCCATATAACACATGTTTGTGAAACCTACTGCATATCCAGCCCAACAAAGATGTACTTGGTACAGACTATTGTTAAGCATATGTTTTGCTTCAGAAGGTAAAGCTAAAAGAATAATAAAAAAGATAATTTCAGGAAAAACATTTTTCAAACAGAATATAGAACTAAATTCTAAGATTTTAGTATAATTTATATGTTAAGTTTCAAACACAGCTAAATATTTATGAACTAGCATAGTCAGATAAAAATTCATGAGGAAGATAGAATGTGTTTTAGCCTTGAAAATGAAGAAGAAAAAGAAAAAAATGAAGAAGAAGAAAAGAAAATGAAGAAGAGTAGGAGGAAGAAGAAAAGAAGAAGGAGGAGTAGGAAGACAAAACTGGTATAAATAAAGCATATGCTTAAGTGAAGCATTGTGTTTTGCATGGGTTGTCTCACTTAGTCTTCAAAGAACTTTATAAGAAATATAATTTTCTTAATTTTACAGATAAGTAAAGTTACCTGTAAGAAAGATAGGATTCCAACCCTGTCACACTGTTTTCAGATATATTTTATTCTCATTTTCTGCCCTGATCCTAATAATCACATAATTTTGGGTAAGATCAAACACACACACACACACACACACACACACACACACACACACACACAAAATGAAACGAAACAAAACAAAACAAAACAAAAAAAACAGCCCACCAGATTGCCCAGAATTCCCTTCCCTAATTGACTGTACTGCTATCTATCCATTTGTCAAGACTTAGCTGGTTCATCTTGGACACCCTAATAACAAACATTTGTCGAATTATGAGTAAGACTGCAAGAATTTTTAAATTGCCAAAAAAATTAAACATATATCAGAATAAACTGGGAGCTTCTGAAAACTACAGATTCATAGATCTTCAGGCTCCAAGTATCTTTATTTTATTTGTCAAGGTTCTTAAAATCTGTGGTTTACAGAAATTCTCACTAATGCAGCCTTGCTAGAAGAGCACTTGAGATTAATAGCTTGTACCTTACCCATGGATCAGTTGTCCCAAATCTTAGCTAACTCTAGTAACATTATCTCTCTCAAATCACATCTCTGAGGCCATTCCGCTATTCACTTCACAGGCAAACTTTTAATAATGACCACCTATGAGTCAGCCACTGTGCCAAATTCTGAAATTTAAAAAAAGTGTCTTCTTTTACAATGTTCAATAATGACAGAGAGAGATAGTGAGCCAAAAAGCACAGTCCAGTAGGTATCAGAATTGCTTTATGCCTAAGGATTAGAAAGATCATGTAAGAGGGACATTGCAATTTCCTGGCTTCCATCACTTTTTCTGGCTCTTCCTTTTGGTGCTTCTTCCCATACAGTCTTCTGGAGGGTTTATTTACATCATTTCATTTAATCTTTACAACACTATCAAAAAGATAAACAGCGGTAATTTCTTAGGATAAGGAAACTAGGACTAAGAGGAATTTAAACAATCATCCAAATGTATACACCTAAATAATAGAGACAGCAGGCAAAACAACAGCTGTCCAAAAGTGCAAAAGTATACCCTTTACACTGCAAATTGCCAACAATGTTGAAGAGGTTTATCTCAGAAAGTGAATAGTACAGCCAATCCTTTGTCCAAGGAAATAGCTTGAATTTTAAGCTCTTCTCCTAGTTTGAATAAGTAACACATCCAGTCAATTTGAAAAGTGTATGTCTTGCTTGGTGAGCAATGAGTTATTTTACAATGACTTTAACAATTCAAAATCAGACACAGCCTCCTTCATTGTTGGCTCATATTTGCTTTGGCCTCTGGTATGAGTCACACCACAACTCCTGTTCCTTTCCCAGGAAGCCATTTCATTTCCTCTCATTAGAACCTGTACCCATATTGTTTGCACACTGCTGTCTATAAAATATTTTGTGGTGTATCAAGAAAATAAAATTGCAGATTAAAAGACTGAACTTAAACTAAAGCGTATTCCAGCAATATCCTACAGTAAAATATTTGCTGTAGTACAAGTGAATCTTATTTATCAATGTTAAGGTTAAAAATATTAAGACTTGATTTTAAATCTCACAGCTAGGGTCTACTCTGAAAGAATTAAAAGTCCAATGAGAGGATCTCATTCTTTTTTTACGGCTGAATAGTACTCCATTGTGTGTAAGTACTACATTTTCTTTCTAAATTCATCTGTTAACGGATACTTAGTGTGGTTTCCATATCGTGGCTATTGTGAATAGTGCTGCAATAAACATGGAAGTACAGACATTTCTTTGATATAGTGATTTCCTTAGGTGACACATATATTTAAATGTAGCATGAGATCAAGATGACATAGCTTTAACAGAGCAAAGTTTAAAGCCACCATTCAGAGCTACCATTTCATCATGGGTATTTGAGTAAAGATGGTGAATCAAGGGAGCATGATCTCGGGGATTACATTTGAAATTCAAACATTTACTACTACTACTTGAAGATGGGTGGAGGAAAGACAGTCATAAGGGTTGAAATATAAGTGTTGAGGTATATGAGAACCATGGATTGCATGTGTGCATTTGATTTCCAATTCTTCACCTGCTGTTTTTCATTTTTGTCTCCCAATAATAAACTTTTCCTGCTTGAGATACTGCCACCGGGAATCAAGTAGTAAAAACACACACTACTGGCATCCAGTATCAAAATCACATAAATAAGAAATATATGTGAACTTCCAGCTAATTAGAAAACACTTGGCCAAGCACAGCAGCTCAAGTCTGTAATCTCAGCACTTTGGGAGGCTGACATGGGATGATCGCTTGAGCCCACGAGTTCGAGACCAGCCTGGGCAACATAGGGGAGATCCTGTGTCAACAAATAATTTTAAAAATTAGCTGGGCCGGCCGGGCGCGGTGGCTCAAGCCTGTAATCCCAGCACTTTGGGAGGCCGAGACGGGCGGATCACGAGGTCGAGATCAAGACCATCCTGGCTAACATGGTGAAACCCCGTCTCTAGTAAAAATACAAAAAACTAGCCGGGCGACCTGGCGGGCGCCTGTAGTCCCAGCTACTCGGGAGGCTGAGGCAGGAGAATGGCGTGAACCCGGGAGGCGGAGCTTGCAGTGAGCTGAGATCCGGCCACTGCACTCCAGCCTGGGCGACAGAGCGAGACTCCGTCTCAAAAAAAAATAAATAAATAAACAAAAAATAATAAAAAAATTAGCTGGGCCTGGTGGTATGTACTTGTGGTCCCAGCTACTTGGGAGGCTGTGGTAGAAGGACCCTCTGAGCCCCGAGCCCAGGATGTTAAGGCTGCAGTGAGCCACCATCATGCCACTGCACTCTAGCCTGGGCAATACAGCAAAATTCTGTCTCAAAAAAAAAAAAAAAAAAAAAAAAAAAAAGGAAAAAGAAAAGAAGAAGAAGAAAAAAGAAAGAATGGTGGTGTATGTTTAGTTTTTTAAATGTACTCCCAACATAGAAAAATTTCCCAGATATTTGGAGCATTCTGAAGTCTTACCAAATATCCCAAAAGAAATGCCAAAATAAAATTTGTACCTAATAAATTCCTGCTATTTCCCAGAATTAATTTGATGGGTCATAGCAAAAACAGTTTTAACATTTTATGTAACAAACAATTTTTTTTTTTTTTCATTTTCCTGGTAGATTAATTCAGCCTGACCTCACTACTAACAAATTCTGCTTCAAATAATTTTTGCTTTTCTTTGTTCTTGAAGTTTAGGTATGAATTTTCGTCACTCATTTTATTCAATTTCTTCAATAGTTTTATTCATATTATCTGATAATAAAATAACATAATTCCATTTTTATCTTGAGCAACCATACCAATAATTTATTTTAAGGAATTTGTAATACAAAAACTTTTGAATACAAATAATTATGGCTACAGCTGTCAGTGAATAAAATATGAGCAATTACATTGAAAGCCTATTCTGAGGACTATAAGATTTGGGATAGAGATAAGCCCAGAACATGGAAAATATCTATCAGACAATGAATAATTCACAAAAATTGTTCAAAGTGTTATGGGAAAGTTTCTATCAGATTTTGAGAAATCAGAAAGGTCTCATGGAGAAGCTGACATTTCATTTTTAAAAAATTATTTGAGAGAGAAATAGAATGTATCAAAACAAATAAGAGGTGAGAGTTATGGTCTAGAAGGAAATAGTATCAGCAAAGGTTCAAAGAAAAAGGAAAAGAAAATGTTCATTTAGGGAGATCAAGGCATTCATTTCCTCCATGGTATTCTCTACTTACTACTATTTGGAATTTGTAACAATATGTAGTGGTCTTTTATTTACGTCTTTCTCCTCCTAAGACTATGTATTGTTCAAAAATGAAGACCTTGTGTTGTTATCTTTATATCTTTATAATTTATGTCTATATAATTTCCAGTATATAGAAAGTTGTTTATGTTATTGAATAAAAAATGAATGAATGAATGTTTCAGTACAAAAGAAATGCAAGGGAATTGTTAGTGACAAGGATAAAAAATATTGAAGTAATAATATTGTAAAAAGGAAGAGGTGAATAATCACTGAAGGATTTTGAGTAAAAATTTGGCATAAGTGAACAATGCTTTAGAAAAATAGTCTGACTGCATCAAGAAGACTATACTGAAATGGATATAAACTGAAGGAAGGAAGAAGTCCAGTTCCAGAGTATAAGTAATAATTTAAGTCAGAATCCACTTAGTAGCCATGGACTTGTGGGAGGCAACGCTCTAGCAGAGTTGTAGAAATGGTTCTCCTGCCTGCCTGCTTTGCCCCACAGAAATGAGAGATATGCCTCTAAGGGCCTACACCAATAAGAGCATGGCCTGGTCATGAGTTAGATGTTTCCCTCACAACAATGTGAGGGTTGAAAATAGTCCCTAGACCTGGGGTAGACTCAGTCCTTTGGACATAACCATCTATTTATGTCCACAGTTGTCTCCTTCTGCAGCCTGGCTGTCCAATTGCCTTCTTCCTAGGTCCCTGATGCTCACTTCAGCTTCTTCACAAAAGTAGATTTTGGCTCTATACCCTACCCTGGGCAGTCAGCACTCTACTTCCATACTCTGTATTCTGCCAGACTAATTCTCCAGAAAGCGTTGGTGCTCACAGTCTGATAACATCCTTCCTGATATAGGACTCAGGTACCCATATGATATTGATGAATGATGCCACTACAAAACATTCAAATTGAATTCCTGCTTTATTCTAGAACAGACAATAGATCCTTGTTGGCCTTGACCTAATGATTCGAAGAACTGGTTGCCCTGGCTTTTTGCCTTATCTTTCATTAAAAACTTCCCTATACCACATGGACAAGCCATACCTTATAAGAGGTATAATTAATAGAGTTCAGCAATGGATTAAATACAACACATCAGAGTTTCTGGAATGAAAAAATATCATCTGAGATTTTTAGCTTGCTTAGTTGAGAAAACGACAGTTTCCTCAAAAGAATAGAGGTAAGAAAGGGAAAATATGAGGATGGCAGATGGGAGGAGAGCAATAAGTTTGATTTCAGATGTCATAAACTTGAGATGTTAAGTTAAAACTAGACCAAGTTGCCAAAGAATGGTTGGAGCTTGGAGGTAAAGTCAAGTCTAAATATTCATATTTTTAATTAAATAATAAAGATGCAGAGACTTAATTAAATCATACTTATAGTAATTGAATGGTCAATAATACAAGGAAAATGAGTTCACAAAGAAAATGAGTTCACAAAGAAAATGAGTTCACAAAGAAAATGAGTTCACAAAGAAAATGAGTTCACAAAGAAAATGGGTTCACAAAGAAAATGGGTTCACAAAGAAAATGGGTTCACAAAGAAATAAAGCAGATAGAGGAAAATCTTAGTAAATGATTAGGGAAAGTTGGGAGAAGAGAGACTGAACAGAAGCTAAGGAAAAAAGATTTCAGAAAAAATACATAAACTATATCAAATTTCTCAAATAAGTCAAGGATAAAGATTTGTTGTTGATGCCAGAGCTTGGAGTTGCTCTTTTGTGGGAACATTTTCAGGAATGTACCAAGAATGAAAGCCAGGTTGAGAGAGACAAAGCAGTGAGAGTCAACAAGATGGAGTCAAAAGTCTGCCCAAGTTTCAAGAACTTTGGTATTGAATGAAAGAGGAAAAGAGAGTATAATTTGAAGGGGAATTGGATTGGGATGAAGTTTTCTCTTCTTTAGAATAGGAAAAGCTTTGAACCCTTTTGTCAGCAGTGGAGAAACAGTGACAGAGAAACAGCTGCAGAGAAAAAGTGACAGAAGACACTGAAAAAAAATCAGGAAAATGGATGAACAAAGTTCCAGAGAAACCGGGAAGCAGGAATTTGTAATTGTCTTTTCAAAGACAGGAACAAATTAAAGAAGGGAGACCAAGATTTATAGAGGCTTTAGGAAATTAGAAGTAAAGCAGAGAGCTCAGGTAAGATGATAATAAACTAGTCAAATATAAAAAGAGTACTCAGTTTTACTAGCCTGAGACAATCAGGAATAACTAGGGTCATCTTCCAAAACGACATTTCAAGTATGTTGTCATTTCAAATAATAAAATAACAGCCTTCATTAATCTAAAATTCAACAGAGGTGTGTATTGCCTTAATATATGGATTTGAAAAGTTAGATTGATTTAATGCAAGATCATGCTTTCACGTTTACATGTGCCAGGAGCCCAGCATACAAAAAATACTTAATATGTATTTGTTCCTAAGTAAATCGGTAAAACAAAAACACAAATAGCTTATATTTTTTAATAGACGGTTAGCCTTAACTACCCACATACTTATTATATAAACACACAAAGAACTATATGTATACTTGTTGGGTGACTGCATAGCTCATGGAGGGGGGCCTCTCTCATCACCTAATTCACAGAACCCCAAATTCTCAACACTTGAAGTAGGGTAAGTTGTGATCCTAAAGTAGCCTGTAACACTTGCATGAATCACCTTCACAACGGACTGCATCTGGTTTTTATCCATAGGTACATCATTCCCCAAACAGCACCACATTCCAAGTTAACTAAATATCTGGATCGAATAGGTGAGAATATAAGAGTTCCTTCCCTGTTGTTATAGTTTGAATGTATTCTCCAAATTTTCACATGTTGAAAACATAATCTCTCCATCCTCATAAATAGATTAATGTCATTATCAGGGGAGTGTTTGTTATCACAGGAGTGGTTTTGTTATAAAAGCAAGATCTCTCTGACTCTCTTGCTCTTGCCTCCTAACCATGTGATGCTCTCCACCCTGTTATGAAGCAACAAGAAAGTCTTCACTGGATATAGCCCCTCGACTTCGGACTTTCCAGCCTCCAGAACAGTGAACTTACTAAACCTATTTTCTTTATAAATTACCCACTTTGTGGCATTTTGTTCACCAACAGAAAATGAACCGACACTTCTCATTGTCTTCTCCACAGCTACTACATGAGAAATTCAATTCCAAATCACAGCTCTTAGTCCTAAGCGGTGTGGAGCTCTTCAGGTCAGCTTACCCAGGTACAACTGTATGAATTGATTGTATGAAACATGACTCTCTCACCCAGACAGCAAGGTAAGTATTACATCACTTCACAGAGGAAAAAACTGAATTTCAAAAGGAGAAGTAATTTGTTCAAGCTTTAGATGCCTGTTAAGTGGCTACAAATGCATTTGGTTCTCCAACTACCCCACACTGCTAAAGTAGCACAGGGGTATCATTTTGTTTGTTTGTTTGTTTGTTTGTTTGTTTGTTTGTTTTTGAGACGGAGTCTCACTCTGTTGCCATGCTGGAGTGCAGTGGTGTGATCTTGGCTCACTGCAACCTCTGCCTCCTGGGTTCAAGTGATTCTCATGCCTTAGCCTCTCGAGACAGGTAGGCACCACCACATCCATCAAATTTTTGTATTTTTGTAGAGACAGGGCTTCACCATTTCATTGAATGGGAGTTTACTAGGTAAAGTTTTATGGAAGAAAAAGTCAAGATAGTTCTGAAATATTAATTCTTTTATCCTCTGTGCAGCACTCCCTCTCTAAATAGATTCTGATTCTCTGTTTTGTGTAGATCACACTCTGACACAAATTTCTGCCCTTTCGGGAAGTATGATAAGCCTCAAGGCAAACAATTCTTCCTTCACAACTGCAGTTCTGGGCACCTGATGACATAGAATGACTCACTGGCCTCCTGCCTCTTCTACTTCATTCTTACCATGAGCTGCCCTAGAAGATATAGTCATCCACCATTACGAAAATCTGGAACCAGAAAGATCAAGCTCTAGGAAGCAGCACACACTATACTCCTGTGTGGAAACAAAGTAATCCTCATCAGATCATCTAACTTGCTGTTGCTGTAAGGACTGTGAATTGGTAGCAATAAATAAGGCATGGGAAATAGGAGGGAAAGCACCATCAATGATAGTAAAAACTACACCTGAGTTTAATTTCTAGTTCTGTCTCTTTCTAGCTGTGTGACCATAAATTAGTTACTTATCTCCACATCTGAAACTCTTCAGGATTGTGTGCTTTCAAAAGAAACAATGGCATTATAATATATATGAAGCACTGACAAAAAACACCTGGGACACAGTAGGTGGTCAAAAATAATATCCATTAATACCAAGAGGAGCATACCTTCTGGCAGGAAAGTTAAGACTTCTATGAACTACATGTATAAATAAAGTGCCATATAAATAAAACAAAATTTCTGTAATGGGGAGGGCCTGGGAGTAAGCTTTCTGTCACTCTGCAGAGAACCCTTGAACATGGAAAACACCTTCTTACTTTTTACCAGAAACCCAGAACTTTGTGAGGGGATGAAAAACAAGAGCCCTTCTTATTTGTTCCCGTGAATTTAGCTTGAGTTTCTATTTGACCCCCTGCCATAGATTCAATCTGTTTCCATTTAGATCTGTCCATCTGTCCTGAATCTCTTGACACTGATCTGCCCAACCTACTTGCTGTCTTCATCCTCCAGGTTGGCAAGCATCTATATTCTTCAGAGTGTCTAGTGTTTATACACTACTTCTTTCCAGGCCAGCTTCTGCCTGTGACTTCCTGTCTGAGTGCCTCATAGCTGATTTTGCACCTTTTGCTAAGTCCAGTTTCCATTCCTGGTTTCTTCTATTCTGCCCTGCCCATGACCTAATCATTGTCCATTTTTATAACCAGACTTTTTTTTGTGCCACTTAAAACTCCTGAGTTTCTTCCCAAACCTGTTCATTGTAATCCTCATATTCTTTAGCATCAACAAAGGAGCCATCCATGCTGGATTCCCTCTCATTCCCTAGAAGTCTGTATCACATTATTCCAGGCACCTGATCCAGAATGTGCAGACTCATTCCTTGCATTGCCTGGTCCTCCAATATCATAATCTCCTCTCCCATAAGCACAGCAGCCCTGTTGTGGTGAGAAATCACCAAAGCCATCCCTATTTGACTATCTCCCAGGTTACAGGCTTTGACAAAGTAGCAATGACCATCTTGAAGGAGCAGTTACTTTCCTGATGGAAAGAATTCCTCTTGGAATTCAGATCAAAAAGCACATGTGGTCAATTAGCATAAATTTTGGAATAATTTTTTTCACCAAATCACCTAATTGCTATAACTCTATTGTTTAGTGAACTTGAGTAACAGACAGTGGACTGAGCACAAGTTTTAGTCAGGTTATGTAGTAAAAAAAATTTTAAAAGAGAAACTGACACCTACCTTGAGGATTAATGTGAATTGTATTAGTTTCCTAGAGCAGAGGTAACAAACTACTGCAAACTGGGTTGTTTACAAAAATAAAAATTTATTCTCACATAGTTCTAGAGGCCAGAGCCTGAAATCAAGACGTCAGCAGGGTTGGTGCCTTCTGGAGGTTCTGGGAGAGAAATCATCCCATGCCTCTCTGCTGGCTTCTGGTGGCGGTTGGCAACCCTTGGCTCATGGGTCACCACTACACTCTCTGCCTCTGTCATCATGTGGCATTCATCCTAGGTGTGTCTCTGTGTCTTTGTTTTCTCTTCATATAAGGACACCAGTTATTGGTTTAGGACCAACCCTAATCCAGTATGTCCTCATCTTAACCTAATTATATCTGCAAAGATTCCATTTTCAAATAAGGACACAGGGTGAATTTCTAGGTAGACACAATTTGGGAGACACAGTATTCAACCCAGAATATGAATATTAGTGAGAAGGAATGTAAAACACCTGGCAAAATGTCTGGCACACAATTAGGGTTTAATAACTAGTAATTATTGGTACTTGTGGCTTACTAAATTGGCTATTCTGCACAGACTAATGCTAGAGTGCTGACCATGTAATGAAGGTTAGAGCAATTTACAGCCATGTCAGTATATCTTTCTCACTGTTTTTTTCTCCCAACCCCAGACAATTTAAACTCAGTGCCTAAGGCAAGTAAATTTAAGCCTGAAATCAGTTTGTTCTGGTTTCTTGTAAGCCACTTTAGTACTCCTGAAATATAAGCAGGGAATTAGCAGAGCCTTCTAATGCCTTGAATTAAATTCTGTGCCAAACTTCACTGAATGCTAAAAATAGATTGCCTCATTGTTCACTAGTAAAGGGAGGATCCCTAACTGCTTCAAGTTGTGAGCTTTTCATTTAATTGCATACTTTTCTCTGCTCAGTCTTTGTGGAGTCCATGACTGCTACTTCCCTACTGTTTATATAAATTTTATCTTGGTGCTAAAGTGAAAATTGTGGCATTTCTTAGATGTAGGGTTTTGTAAGGAAAAAAAAAAAAATTACACCTGTTTTCCCAAGAGTTAATTTGTGATTATGCTGGAAAATAGGAAACTGAACTGGAAGAATCTAGAGAATCCCTCTAGCAAGGATCTTCTCTTTCTCCTCTTGGACTTGCTGCCATTATCTTTCCCAAGCCAATTCCCAGTTGTTCCTCAATTATTTCAAATCAGCCACTACTTCTTCAAACTTTAAAATCTCATTACTGGATATTTCGGTTCAAAACTCCAGGCTACACTACTTTCATGCCCAAGCTAAATACTATTTAGTTTGAAAGAAAAAAAGAAAATTCTGCCATACATGACAATATAGATGAACCTCAAGGACATTATGCTGTATAAGAGGACATTAAGTTACATAGGCCTTATTGTTTTCACTTTTTAAAAACGTATATACTTTGGAATAAACAGATAATTAAAACTTTTTCTCACTACTTCCTTACCTCGATATCAGATTTTTGCTATGTGTACAGCATTGTACCATAAGGCATTTTGAGGTCAGGTGGCGGCTACAAAGGTACATTTTTTTTTTTTCTAAATACACTATTCTGTCCATGAATCAAGAAAAAAACCTGCATTATTCTGTCCATTAGAAAAAAAAAAAAAAACTGCATACCTGAATCATGTTTTACCATCTTATACATTTTTTTTTTACTTTTTCTTTATTTTTCTTCTGAATTATTATATAATGTGGTGTTTCTAATACACTTTGAGGAACATTATAAGAAATAACTTTGTAGAGCACACTTTTGTATTTACCAAAATAATGTTGTGGAAAACATGGTTTAACACATGGCACCATATTTCTCTCTGAGGACAAACAACAAAATAATTCTACAGAATCAACACTGAGGAGTGTTTTACTCTTCTGAGCAATTGCTTTTGTTTTATTGTATAGAACCTTTGAGATGGCTAATCAGCCATAATTCTGTTATTTTTGTCGTCTGCCAGAAACTTAATGTTTCCTATCACTAGAAAAGGGCAGCATAGTGGTGTGCTAATCACGCTAGCGGTTTTATCTTATTTTTCTCACCTTTATTCCCCCATTCCTCTGTTATGGTTCGCATGCTTCCAAATCTCATGTTAAAATATATCCCCAGTGTTGGAGGTGGGGCTTAACAGGAGGTGTTTGGGTCACAGAGGCAGTTTCTTTATGCATAAATTAATACCCTCCCTTAGGGGTGAGTGAGTTCTTGCTCTATTAGTTCCCAAAGGAGCTAGTTGTTTGAACAAACCTGGTGTCTCCCTCTCTCTCTTTCCTACTCTCTTGCCATGTGATCTTTATGCAAGCCAGCTCCCCTTTGCTTTCTGCCAGAAGTGGAAGGAGCCCGAGACCCTCACCATATGCAGTATCCCAAACTTGAACTTTCCAATCATGGGAATCATGAGCCAAATAAGTTTTTTCTTCATAAATTAGTGAGTTGCAGGGATTCATTTGTGGCAACATTAAATGAACTAATACCCTTTTTAAATCTTATTTGTGTGCATCTTGCTACCTGCCTTAAGTCTTTCTAGAACAAGGTGAAGTAAAAGGAAAAATATTTAAATTAATAACATTTAGTTTACACATTAAACTAAACTTGATTAAAGAAAACTGGTTGGATTAGACCTAGTTAAATTTAAATTATCTGTGGTTTCTAAGATGGCCATTAAGAAGGGAGTTCAGTTTTTCACATTTCCAACCTACTTGTGAATTCTTTAGAATGTAGTTTAGACATCTTATAATTTGAAAGTAGTAATGAGACTGAAAAATAGAAATTGCTGTCATTAAAGCGTTACTGAGACCTAATTTTACAAAGGCCTTGTAGTCATTCTGTAGGTAAAATTGCATAAACCCACCATCTTTTCCTGGGAATCTAGAATCACTAATAAAAGGTTTACTACATTCAAATCGAGGAGCTTTGAATCCAAAAAGATGCAAACTAAGAAGTGGTTGTATCATTCTAAGAAGTGAAGGATATATTCAGTTGTGGTTGAAAGAAGGTGCTGTAAAACACATTCATAAAAGAGCTTGTGCCTCTTCGAGGTAAACGAATGACAGTTCCCAGGAGCCACCAGGATTTAAACAACTTCTGAGTTATTTCAAATAACATAAGACAGACATCCCAGGAATGACCTTACAAAACATTTTTCTATTTGCCCTATTAATTTCTTCAGATACTCATTCACTAGGAGAAAGTAAAAACCTGTAAAATATAATGCTAAATCTATAAGTCTGCAAGCTTAAATTTAAATATTTCAAGTAAATACATCCAAGTTGTAAAAGTGTCAAAACATTCCCAGTACTTGACTTATTAAAAACAAAATTTCCCAGGCTAAAGCGCAGTAGGAAAGGAATGTTTGCTCCATCATTCTTTCCTCAACCCGAATTCCAAAAGTACTCCTCCCATTGTATAAAAAAAGACAGCAATCATCTCAACTTGTCAGCATATATAATGCCATGTAATTTTCATGACATGCCACAAAATGTAGACAAATGTTTTTGAATTTTTTTTCAACTGCCGTACCTATTACAATATAACCACATAAGTTGTTGGTATTATATTGATATTCCAGCTTTTGTGTTACTGTAACTTATCACACCCATCATGTCAGAACCAAGAGTCTTTAATCATTATCATCCTCATTTCTGAAGGGTTGGGGTAAGGAGACAAATTTTGTCAGTCTTATAGAATTGGCAATTACAGATATCATAACTTCAAATTTAGAAATTCAGTATGAAAATTCTATGTTATGTTAACAGATAATTGGCTCCACAGAGGAGGCAATTAAACATTGAAACAGTGCAGATGCATTCTGGTTGGCTAAATATAATGACTAAAATGCATTCAATCTCATTCTCAGGAACTTATACATGATTTTAGGATCAAGTAGATATGTTTTTAAATGGTCAACCCCCACTTTCAAGTGATTTCAATTATTTAAATAATTCAATAATGTACCTGCAAAAATGGATTTGACATCCAAGTCTGTAATAATTTACAGAAGTATTAAGAGAGCACTTGCCATTAATTTTAGGAAAAGATTTTATATTCTGATGAGAATTCCTACTATAAAATTTTACTGGCTAATCAACATGAAAAAATAATAACCTTATTTCTAAATTAAGATATTTTTTTCTTAAAGTAAATGTAAAATATTCACCCAACTGCAAACTTGGTCAAGTGGAGACACACAGACAGAATACTGTATTAAGAAAAATAGATTTCATATGCCTGAATTATTGTTCCATAGACTATGACTCTAACATAACAATACTTACTCTTGGAGCCAACTCATCATCTTCCTTTTGGATGTTCATAAAATTGTACTTAAAATATGTTTTTGATTGATTAATTTACTTTTACCTAATCAGAACTATTTAACAGTGAAGCTCACAACTGCATGTATATTCACTAAAAAATAAACCTTAGTTATTGTAAGATTATATGAGCATTTTAAAATCAGCCAAACTATTTTTTCCAAAAGGTATTGCCAAATTTCACACTGATCACACCATTAAAAAAAAATTAACAGCACACTAGATTACATGGTGGTCAAAAATATTTATACATTTTGACTTGTATGTTTACAAATTTCACTAAGTTATGATCAGTTTTTCCTCAGCAGAAATTCTCTTTGATTAATTGGTTTAAATTGGTATTGACTTTCAAATGCTTTACGAAAAATGTGATTAGGTAGGTTTCTTAAATCAAGAGTTAGCAGGCTGCAACTTACAGGAACCAGAAGCTAAGTGAATTTCCTGTTGTCAACAAATTCCCTCAACCATGTTTCTTCAGTGACTTCTGGTTTTCCTAAGGACAGGCGAAGCCAGCTGGGCTTCTGGCTTGTGTGGGGACTTGGAGCACTTTTGTGTCTAGCTAAAGGATTGGAAACACACCAATCAGTGCTCTGTGTCTAGCTAAAGGTTTGTAAATGTGCCAATCAACACTCTGTAAAAACGGACCAATCAGCACTCTGTAAAATGGACCAATCAGCGCTCTGTAAAATGGACCAATCAGCGCTCTGTAAAATTGACCAATCAGCAGGATGTGGGTGGGGCCAAATAAGGGACTAAAAGCTGGCCACCTAAACTGTCAGCGCTTGAGTCCTTTTCCATCCTATGGAAGGTTTGTTCTTTTGCTCTTGGTGATAAATCTTGCTGTTGCTCACTGTTTGGGCCCACGCTATGTTTATAAGCTAAAGCACTCACCAGCAGGTCTGCAGCTTCACATCTTAAGTCACCAAGACTGCGAACCCACCCGGATGCGCCACCTTTAAGAGCTGTTAACACTGCAAAGATCTGCAGCTTCACTTCTGAAGTCAGCAGGACCACAAATCCACCAGAAGGAAAAAACTCTGAACACATCAGAACATCTGAAGGAAAAAACTCTGGATACACCATCTTTAAGAACTGTAGCACTCACCACGAGGGTCCCTGGCTTCATTCTTGAAGTCAGGGAGGCCAAGAACTCACTGAAAGTGAGAGGTGACAGCATGCTGGCAGCCTTTGCTCACTCTTGGCACCTCCTTGGCCTTGGTGCCCACTTTGGTTGTGCTTGAGGAACTCTTCAGCCGCTGCACTGTGAGAGCCCCTCTCTGGGCTGGCTGAGGCCAGAGCTGGCTCCCTCTGCTTGGGGGGAGTTGTGGAGGGAGAGGCATGGGTGGGAACTGTGGTGGCACATGGTGCTAATGGGCCAGTGCTAGTTCCAGGTGGGCATGGGCAAAGTCAATGCATGAGGTCATGAGGGATCTACCCTTGTACATAGGATTAGGTGTCCCTTAAGGGGCTTCATGGAGGGACTTGATTCTCTCTCACTTTTCTGCCTTCTGAGAACAAGGCAAAACAGTCCTCATCAGATGTGAACGCATTGATTTTGTTCTTCCCAGCCTCCAGAACTGTGAGAAATGAATTTCGCTTTTTAATAAATTGCCCAGTCTGTGGTACTCTGTTATAGCAGCACAAAGAACTAAGATGGAAATTAGTACTAAGGAGCTAAGTGTTGCTCTAACAAGCACCTGAAAATGTAGAAGAGGCTTTGGGACTGGATAATTGGTAGAGGCTGAAACAGTTGTGAAGTGAATGATGTAAAAAGCCTATATGGCCATAAACAAACTAAGGATGATTCTAGTCAAGGCTCAGAAGAAGAGCAGTAGGGCAAAGCTCAGTCTTTTTAGATACTTCTTCATTGGTTGTGGCAGTGGAGATTATTCTGATGAGGTCTCAGATGGAAATTAGGAACAATGTACTGGAGACTGGAAGAAAGGTCATCCTTGTTATAAAGTGGAAAGGAACTTGACTGAATTGTGTCTATATTCTAGGACTTTGTAGCAGACAGAACTTTAGAATGATGAACTAGAATATTTCACAGAAGAAATCACTAAGCCGAAAGTGTTCAGGATGCTGCATGACTTCTCTTAACAAGTTATAGTAAAATGCAAAAAGAGAGAAACCATTTAAAGACAGGATATATACTTAAAAGGAAAGCAGGATGTACAGATTTCGAATATTCTCAGCCTGGGAGTGTAAATAATTAAAAGGCAATTTTAGGAGATAAAAATCAAGGGCATGGCTAAGCAACCATTTGATAAGATTAGTACGGCTAGAAGGAAGCCAGGTGCTATTCAACAAGACAATGGTAGCATGACCTCAAAGCAGTTTTGGAGATCTTCAAGGCTGCCATTCCTATCACAAGCCCAGAATGCTAGGATCTTGGGGTCAGAATGGTTTCAGGAATGGGTCCAGTGTCTGTGGGACTTAGCTGCCCAGGGCCTCCTTAGGTCTCTGTTCCCTGCATCCTGGCACAGCACTCTTTGGCCACCCTAGACATGGCTCAAGCTGGCCCAGGTGCAGCCTGAACCACCACTCCAGAAGATGCAAAAAATGAGCCTTGGCAATGATCATGTGGTGTTAAATCTGTAGGTGTGTAAGTTTGGAGCCATGGAGACAACTGTCTCTCCCTATATTTCAAAGGATGTCTCAGACAGCCTTAAGTCCCAGGCGGGTACCTGCCCCAGGGATGGTGTATGGCAGAGAATTCTCACTAGGGCAATGCTGAGTGGCTATGTGGGGGCAGGGCCATCTTTGAGAAAGACATCTTTAACTGTAAAGCTACCAGCACATAGTGTCAGGCTAAGATAACCATAGGCATATGCCTTCAATGCATGACAGTTGAAGCCAGGGTTGCACCCAGCAAAGCCATGGGATGGGGCTGCCTGAGGCCTTGGGGGCCTAACTCTCACTCTAGTGTATCCAGGAGGTGGGACGTGGAGTGAAAGAAGATTATTTTCAAGCTTTAAGATTTAATGCTGTTAGCCCTGTTGGGTATTCAACTTACTTGGAATCTATTACTCTTTTCGTCTTTTGTTGTATCTTTCCCTTTTGGAACGGGAATGTTTACCCTATGCCTGTCTCAGCATTGTGTTTTGGAAACATGTAATGTTTGATCTCACAGGCTCACAGCTGGAGGGATATTTTCCTCAAGATGAATCATGCCTTGAGTCTTATTCATATCTGATTTACATGAGACTTTGGACTTAGATTTTCAAGTTGAAGCTGGAATGAATTAAGAACTCTGGGGCTATTGAAACAAAATAAATGCATTTTATATGTGAGAAGGACATGAATTTTGGGGGACTATGAGTGGAATGCTATAGTTTGAATCTATCCCCTAGGGGCACTTCAAGAGGTCATTAGACCAGAGGACTCCTCCCTCATGAATGAGATTAGGTGCCTTTATAAAGGTGCTTGATTAAGGGAGTTGCTTCTATCTTGCCCTTCCATCTTCCACCATGTAAAGACATAGCAAGAAAGGTCTCAGCAGATACCGGCAACTTAATCTTCAACTTCCCAGCCTTGAGAACTGTGAGAAATAAATTTCTTTCCCTTATAAATGATCTGTTCTGTGCTATTCTGTTATAGGGGCAGAAATAGACTAGTATGGTAGTTAATAAATGTATATTTGTTAAATAAAAGAATGAAGACATGAAAGAATAACTGTTTTAGTTTCTCTTCTGACAGCATGACATAGAAACCCAGCACATTTTATGTTTGTTTTTATCAGCTCCAGTACTTTTCACTGGATCTTTTACAAACCCCATTTCAGGGTGATCTCCGGAGTCTTTTCTCATCTACTCCAATTCACTCATGTCCTCCTCTTCTTTGGAGTCCATAATCCAAAAGATTCGTGCAATTCAGCTGCAATGATAAATACTCCAAATGCCATGTTCCTACCTAAAGTAGCTCAGAAAGGAGGCAGCACGAAATCTAGAGGGCAAAAGGAAGGTTTGGTTCTCGAATACTGTTCTCTGCTTAGAGCCTTACTTAAGATGCCTGTAAACAAAAGAGGACCCAGTTACTGAATAGCTCACACATTTGTATTCTGCAGAAGAAACTGAAGAGTCACCCGTTCCATATCATTTTACTATCAGAGTAATCCAAAAGGATCACTTAAGTTTACCTGTATCCAGAGTCAAATACTGTGTTCATGATCAATTATGCTGCTTTGAGTTCTTGATGGGTTTTCAAAACCAGGAGAAACTAAGTAGAATATGGTATCTGTTCTATTACCTCATCCAAGATCAAGCCCTGGGTGAGGTAATATTAACACAAGGACTTCTAAATAGAAAGGCAGTAGAGGAGACAATTATGGGTCCTAATGCAATGTACATGATTTCCTTGGTAATGAATACTTAATTGATTGCAGTTTCATTGTGTTTCCAACTACTGCACAATATTAATATAGATAACTCTTTTTTTAAATTTTTTTATTTTTTTGTTATACTTTAAGTTCTAGGGTACATGTGCATAACGTGCAGGTTTGTTACATATGTATACTTGTGCCATGTTGGTGTGCTGCACCCATCAACTCGTCAGCACCCATCAATTCGCCATTTATATCAGGTATAATTCCAATGAAATCCCTCACCCCTCCCCCCTCCCCATGATAGGACCCGATGTGTGCTGTTCCCCTTCCCAAGTCCAGGTGATGTCATTGTTCAGTTCCCACCTATGAGTGAGAACATGCGGTGTTTGGTTTTCTGTTCTTGTGATAGTTTGCTAAGAATGATGGTTTCCAGCTGCATCCATGTCCCTACAAAGGACGCAAACTTATCCATTTTTATGGCTGCATAATATTCCACGGTGTATATGTGCCACATTTTCTTAATCCAGTCTGTCACTGATGGACATTTGGGTTGATTCCAAGTCTTTGCTATTGTGAATAGTGCCGCAATAAACATACGTGTGCATGTGTCTTTGTAGTAGAATAATTTATAATCCTTTGGGTATATATCCAGTAGTGGGATGGCTGGGTCATATGGTACATCTAGTTCTAGATCCTCGAGGAATTGCCATACTGTTTTCCATAATGGTTGAACTAGTTTACAATCCCACCAACAGTGTAAAAGTGTTCCTATTTCTCCACATCTTCTCCAACAACTGTTGTTTCCTGATTTTTTAATGATTGCTATTCTAACTGGTGTGAGATGGTATCTCATTGCGGTTTTGATTTGCATTTCTCTGATGGTGAGTGATGATGAGCATTTTTTCATGTGTCTGTTGGCTGTATGAATGTCTTCTTTTGAGAAATGTCTGTTCATATCCTTTGCCCACTTTTTGATGGGGTTGTTTGTTTTTTTCTTGTAAATTTGTTTGAGTTCTTTGTAGATTCTGGATATTAGCCCTTTGTCAGATGAGTAGGTTGCAAAAATTTTCTCCCATTCTGTAGGTCGCCTGTTCAATCTGATGGTAGTTTCTTTTGCTGTGCAGAAGCTCTTTAGTTTAATTAGATCCCATTTCTCAATTTTGGCTTTTGCTGCCGTTGCTTTTGGTGTTTTAGACATGAAGTCCTTGCCCATGCCTATGTCCTGAATGGTATTACCTAGGTTTTCTTCTAGGGTTTTTATGGTATTAGGTCTAACATTTAAGTCTCTAATCCATTTGAATTTATTTTCGTATAAGGAGTAAGGAAAGGATCCAGTTTCAGCTTTCTACTTATGGCTAGCCAGTTTTCCCAGCACCATTTATTAAATAGGGAATCCTTTCCCCATTTCTTGTTTCTCTCAGGTTTGTCAAAGATCAGATGGTTGTAGATGTGTGGTATAATTTCTGAGGACTCTGTTCTGTTCCATTGGTCTATATCTCTGTTTTGGTACCAGTACCATGCTGTTTTGGTTACTGTAGCCTTGTAGTATAGTTTGAAGTCAGGTAGCGTGACGCCTCCCACTTTGTTCTTATGACTTAGGATTGTCTTGGCAATGTGGGCTCTTTTTTTGGTTCCATATGAACTTTAAAGCCATTTTTTCCAATTCTGTGAAGAAACTCATTGGTAGCTTGATGGGGATGGCATTGAATCTATAAATAACCTTGGGCAGTATGGCCATTTTCATGATATTGATTCTTCCCATCCATGAGCATGGTATGTTCTTCCATTTGTTAGTGTCCTCTTTTATTTCACTGAGCAGTGGTTTGTAGTTCTCCTTGAAGAGGTCCTTTACATCCCTTGTAAGTTGGATGCCTAGGTATTTTATTCTCTTTGAAGCAATTGTGAATGGAAGTTCATTCATGATTTGGCTCTCTGTTTGTCTGTTACTGGTGTATAAGAATGCTTGTGATTTTTGCACATTGATTTTGTATCCTGAGACTTTGCTGAAGTTGCTTCTCAGCTTAAGGAGATTTTGGGCTGAGACAATGGGGTTTTCTAAATATACAATCATGTCATCTGCAAACAGCGACAATTTGACTTCTTCTTTTCCTAACTGGATACGCTTGATTTCTTTCTCTTGCCTGATTGCCCTAGCCAGAACTTCCAACACTATGTTGAATAGGAGTGGTAAGAGAGGGCATCCCTGTCTTGTGCCAGTTTTCAAAGGGAATGCTTCCAGTTTTTGCCCATTCAGTATGATATTGGCTGTGGGTTTGTCATAAATAGCTCTTATTATTTTGAGGTATGTTCCATCAATTCCGAATTTATTGAGCATTTTTAGCATGAAGGGCTGTTGAATTTTGTCAAAACCCTTTTCTGCATCTATTGAGATAATCATGTGGTTCTTGTCTTTGGTTCTGTTTATATGCTGGATTACGTTTATTGATTTGTGAAAGTTGAACCAGCCTTGCATCCCAGGGAGGAAGCCCACTTGATCATGGTGGATAAGCTTTTTGATGTGCTGCTGAATCCAGTTTGCCAGTATTTTATTGAGGATTTTTGCATCAATATTCATCAGGGATATTGTTGTAAAATTTTCTTTTTTTGTTGTGTCTCTGCCAGGCTTTGGTATCAGGATGATGTTGGCCTCATCAAATGAGTTAAGGAGGATTCCCTCTTTTTCTATTGATTGGAATAGTTTCAGAATGAATGGTCCCAGCTCCTCCTTGTACCACTGGTAGAATTCAGTTGTGAATCCATCTGGTCCTGGACTTTTTTTGGTGGGTAGGCTGTTAATTATTGCCTCAATTTCAGAGCCTACTGTTGGTCTATTCAGGGATTCAACTTCTTCCTGGTTTAGTCTTGGAAGAGTGTAAGTGTCCAGGAAATTATCCATTTCTTCTAGATTTTCTAGTTGATTTGCATAGAGCTGTTTATAGTATTCTCTGATGGTAGTTTGTATTTCTGTGGGGTCCGTGGTGATATCCCCTTTATCATTTTTTATTGCGTCTATTTGATTCTTCTCTCTTTCCTTCTTTATTAGTCTTGCTAGCGGTCTGTCAATTTTGTTGATTTTTACAAAAACCAACTCCTGGATTCATTGATTTTTTGGAGGGTTTTTTTGTGTCTCTATCTCCTTCAGTTCTGCTCTGATCTTAGTTATTTCTTGCCTTCTGCTAGCTTTTGAATGTGTTTGCTCTTGCTTCTCCAGTTCTTTTAATTGTGATGTTAGAGTGTCCATTTTAGATCTTTCCAGCTTTCTCTTGTGGGCATTTAGTGCTATAAATTTCCCTCTACACAGTTTTAAATGTGTCCCAGAGATTCTGGTATGTTGTATCTTTGTTCTCATTGGTTTCAAAGAACATCTTTATTTCTGCCTTCATTTCGTTATGTACCCAGTAGTCATTCAGGAATAGGTTGTTCAGTTTCCATGTAGTTGAGTGGTTTTGATTGAGTTTCTTAGTCCTGAGTTCTAGTTTGATTGCACTGTGGTCTGAGAGACAGTTTGTTATAATTTCTGTTCTTGTACATTTGCTAAGGAGTGCTTTCCTTCCAATTATGTGGCCAATTTTGGAATAAGTGCGATGTGGTGCTGAAAAGAATGTATATTCTATTGATTTGGGGTGGAGAGTTGTATAGATGTCTATTAGGTCCGCTTGGTGCAGAGATGAATTCAATTCCTGGATATCCTTGTTAACTTTCTGTCTCGTTGATCTGTCTAATGTTGACAGTGCAGTGTTGAAGTCTCCCATTATTATTGTATGGGAGTCTAAGTCTCTTTGTATGTCTCTAAGGACTTGCTTTATGAATTCGGTGCTCCTGTATTGGGTGCATATATATTTAGGAGAGTTAGCTCTTCCTGTTGAATTGATCCCTTTACCATTATGTAATGGCCTTCTTTGTCTCTTTTGATCTTTGAGGGTTTAAAGTCTGCTTTATCAGAGACTAGGATTGCAACCCCTGCTTTTTTTTTTTCCATTTGCTTGGTAGATCTTCCTCCATCCCTTTATTTTGAGCCTATGTGTGTCTCTGCACTTGAGATGGGTCTCCTGAATACAGCAAACTGATGGGTCTTGACTCTTTATCCAGTTTGCCAGTCTGTGTCTTTTAATTGGAGCATTTAGTCCATTTACATTTTAGGTTAATATTTATATGTGTGAACTTGATCCTGCCATTATGATATTAACTGGTTATTTTGTTCCTTAGTTGATGCAGTTTCTTCCTAGCCTCGATGGTCTTTACATTTTGGCATGTTTTTGCAATGGCTGGTACCGGTTGTTCCTTTCCATGTTTAGGGCTTCCTTCAGGGTCTCTTGTAAGGCAGGCCTGGTGGTCACAAAATCTCTAAGCATTTGCTTATCTGTAAAGGATTTTATTTCTCCTTCACTGATGAAACTTAGTTTGGCTGGATATGAAATTCTAGGTTTAAAATTCTTTTCTTTAAGAATGTTGAATATTGGCCCCCACTCTCTTCTGGCTTGGAGAGTTTCTGCCAAGAGGTCTGCTCTTAGTCTGATGGGCTTCCCTTTGTGGGTAACCCGACCTTTCTCTCTGGCTGCCCTTAAGATTTTTTCCTTCATTTCAACTTTGGTGAATCTGGCAATTATGTGTCTTGGAGTTGCTCTTCTCGAGGAGTATCTTTGTGGTGTTCTCTGTATTTCCTGAATTTGAATGTTGGCCTGCCCTCCTAGGTTGGGGAAGTTCTCCTGGATGATATCCTGCAGAGTGTTTTCCAACTTGGATCCATTTTCCCCCTCACTTTCAGGCACCCCAGTCAGACGTAGATTTGGTCTTTTTACATAATACCATACTTCTTGCAGGCTTTGTTCATTTCTTTTTCTTCTTTTTTCTTTTGGGTTCTCTTCTTGCTTCATTTCATTCATTTGATCCTCAATCGCTGATACTCTTTCTTCCAGTTGATCGAGTCGGTTACTGAAGCTTGTGGATGTGTCACGTATTTCTCGTGTCATGGTTTTCATCTCTGTCCTTTCATTTATGACCTTCTCTGCATTAATTATTCTAGCTATCAATTCTTCCACTCTTTTTTCAAGATTTTTAGTTTCTTTGCACTGGGTACGTAATTCCTCCTTTAGCTCTGAGAAGTTTGATGGACTGAAGCCTTCTTCTCTCATTTCGTCAAAGTCATTCTCTGACCAGCTTTGATCCGTTGCTGGCGATGAGCTGTGCTTCTTTGCAGGGGGAGATGCGCTCTTATTTTTTGAATTTCCAGCTTTTCTGCCCTGCTTCTTCCCCATCTTTGTGGTTTTATCTGCCTCTGGTCTTTGATGATGGTGATGTACTGATGGGGTTTTGGTATAGGTGTCCTTCCTGTTTGATGGTTTTCCTTCTAATAGTCAGGACCCTCAGTTGTAGGTCTGTTGGAGATTGCTTGAGGTCCACTCCAGACCCTGTTTGCCTGGGTATCAGCAGCAGAGGTTGCCGAAGATAGAATATTGCTGAACAGCGAGTGTACCTGTCTGATTCTTACTTTGGAAGCTTCCTCTCAGGGGTGTACTCCACCCTGTGAGGTGTGGGGTGTCAGACTGCCCCTAGTGGGGGATGTCTCCCAGTGAGGCTACTCAGGGGTCAGGGACCCACTTGAGCAGGCAGTCTGTCCATTCTCAGATCTCAACCTCCGTGTTGGGAGATCCACTGCTCTCTTCAAAGCTGTCAGACAGAGTGGTTCGCATCTGCACAGGCCTCTGCTACTTCCCCTTTTGTTGTTTAGCTGTGCCCTTTCCCTAGAGGTGGAGTCTACAGAGACAGGCAGGTTTCTTTGAGCTTCTGTGAGCTCCACCCAGTTCGAGCTTCCCAGCGGCTTTGTTTACCTATTAAGCCTCAGCAATGGTGGGCGCCCCTCCTCCAGCCTCGCTGCTGCCTTGTGGTTAGATCCCAGACTGCTGTGCTAGCAATGAGGGAGGCTCCGTGGCCGTGGGACCCTCCTGGCCAGGTGTGGGTATAATCTCCTGGTGTGCCCGTTTGCTTAAAGCACAGTATTGGCGTGGGAATTACTCGATTTTCCAGGTGTTGTGTGTCTCAGTTCCCCTGGCTAGGAAAAGGGATTCCTAGCCCTGCTTCAGCTCTCACTGATCGGGCTTCAGCGGCTGACCAGCACTGATTGTCCGGCACTCCCTAGTGAGATGACCCCAGTACCTCAGTTGAAAATGCAGAAACCACCGGTGTTCTGTGTCGCTCGCGCTGGGAGTTGGAGACTGGAGCTGTTCCTAATCGGCCATCTTGCTCCACCCTCTATAGATAACTCTTAAACAAAGTCTTCCAGGAAATAAACTGGACTGAACTTAAATGGATCCATGTTTCTTAATATATTTAGATATGATATTAATTTTTAGGTGACTGTATCTATGACAAGGAAGGCCTGTTTCACATTGTCCCATAGTTATTTACGTATAAGATAAATGACAAAAACTCTTGGATAGAAGTATCAATTTAATATTTAAAGATGAAATCAAGAATCTAGGAGACATGGTAGACTAGAAGACAAATTGAAAAGCTACACTTATTACATATTAACATCAGTCTTTTCTGAAACCAATTTTATTATACTTTATAGTTTATAAAAGTTAACTCACATTCTTCATACTAGTTTATTTAAGACTTACTAAACTCTAATGAAAGTTTTATTACATATAGTTTATAAATCACCAAAAACCTGACTGTAATAGAGTTGAGGTTGAAGTGTGGAAGTTTAATCATATACTTCCCAGGTGCTTCCAGTGTGCCAATCAGCATGCTAGAAGAGAGAGAATCAAAGATGAATGTGACTAGATCCTGCTTGAGTCTGATAAAGGAGACAGATGGTTATGTAATTTCAATTAAATGTAATAAGTGCTGGGTGGAGGTTGTCATACCTATTAATAGGCAAAGCAAAGGATTAAATACATATCTGTGTGTGAAAGTCTTATGTCATTGTGTAAACACACTGTATTGTATAGTGTGTTATATACTGTTTTCATTCACAGTCTGATATAATACATACCGTGAAAAACAAATGGACTCATATGGCAAAGACATTTTAGCTAAAGGAAAATTTTATATTAACAGTAAGAGAGGATGAAAACCTTTCTCTGTTCAGGATTCTTGCAATCAAGAAGATTTAAGATGGTTTTGCTTGGGATGGAGTTTCAGTGCTAGAACTCAAAAAATCCTTGGAAAACTGTGGTAGCTGGCCAATCTATCAAGGTTCTCAAGGTTAAGAAATATATAACAAGTTTTTTAATCTTAAGAACCATATCAGTTAGGCTTAATCCCACTGGTTTAGATCTGAATTTCTCCAGATGGAACTGGATTACAGAGACCAATGAGAAAGAGAAAGTCAAATAAGAGCATTACCTTACAATTGTAGAGAATTTAAGATTTATGAAACTTGATCTCAATCCTTGTAAATTGCCCATGTGAGTTTCATAACACTGACAAGGACAGGTATCTTTATCCCTATTTAACAAAGAAGCAGATTCAAAGGGATAAGAAATTTGGTCAAAGTGACACAATTCTTACGTATTGGAAAAATCCTAGAACCCCAAACTAGTCAAAGATTCTAGATGATTTCAACCTCTGGTGGTGAAAAGTAGTTAGATTATATAATAGCCTATCTCACCCAGTCAAAAATATTATTCATAAGTATTAATATGTTAGGGTTGTACTTAAAGGGCAATCAATCAATAGGAGAACAAGAAGCAACATAACCTCAAAGTCAAGTGGAAGTTTTTAAGTGTTAGGAACACACTTAACTGCTGAAGAGCTATTTAACCAAAGGATTTTGTACATACCTAACATCTCTGTAGCACTTAACTTTATAACTATCTGACTATCTTTACTGCTGTGTTGCAACTGTGTTAAACATCAACTCCAGATGGTGCTTTGGAAGGCACAAAGTACTATATAGATACAATGGTTTCTGGTTATTTTAAGTTTTATGTATATCAGATCAGAATTCCCAGCACCTGGTGCCTTATCACTCTTAGGCTGAAATAAAAATTCTGGTTATTTTTCCACCCGTGAATGGATGAGTCAGACATTATTTCCACTCCCATTGTGTCTGAGGCTAACACTATATTGGCCTCTCAAGTCCAGTGCTAGGACAGTACTGTGTGGAATCGTTTCTCCTACATTAGTAGTTCTCTCACCTCCTGATCTGATTTCTTTTTCTTTTTCTTTTTCCTTTTTTTTACCCAGGCTAGAGTACAGTGGCGTGATCTCGGCTCACTGCAACCTCCACCTCCCAGATTCAAGCGATTCTCCTGCCTCAGTCTCTTGAGTAGCTGGGATTACAGGCACCTGCCACGCCACCAAGCCTGGCTAATTTTTAATTTTTTAATTTTTATTTTTTATTTTTAGTAGAGACAGGGTTTCATCATGTTGGCCAGGCTGGTCTTGAACTCCTGATCTCAGGTGATTCACCTGCCTCAGCCTCCCAAAGTGCTGGGATTACCGGCGTGACCCACTGTGCCCAGCCTAATCTGATCTGATTTCTAAAACTCATTTTAGGCATTTTAGCACACTTCTGTGGTATTTCCTGCTATAAAGTTTGACCATGAAAAACATTATAAAATGTACCATAAAAAAGCTCACATTAGCCAATGAGTTTTTCAAAATGATAAAAATGAAATACCTCAAACTGAGCCTTTCATACATACAAATTATCTTTAATGTTTTGTTACAACCAAATAGGGGTTTGCAGTTAGAAAGGAAACTGTCAAGATTTATTTAAGAAGGTTCACTGCATTCACTTCTATTAGATTTAGGATTCGTCTATATAATTAGTTTCTCAGTACTTAAAAAAAATTACCAAAGACCTGTCCCCAAGCAGGAAAAGCTATCCTAACTAATTTCTCTCCTCCTGCCAGGGGATATTTTTTTCTCTTATGAAAATCACATCAATAGAACATCTATAATTACAAAGATCCCCACATCTCAAAAATGTAAATGGTATGTTTATTTTTAAGTTAAAAATCAATATGCTGTTTTGAAAATTTCACATTATTGCCTAGAGGATGATTAAATTCAAGGTTGAGAGTGTGTTTAACAAATCAGCAGTTTGCATTTATTCAGTAAGTGTGGCAAAGATGTAATTTTTTTTCCAAAAGTATTAAAAATATATATCCCTCTGCTTTAATATTGTAGTTATTGCTGGAGCCACCTTCCCAGGCAATGAGTACATTCCACAGCAACCTGTTGCATAAAGGTGCAGCCACATGACTAGTTCACACCCAAGAAAATATGAGCAGAATGATGTGTGTTACTTCTAAGCCTGGATTCTCAAAGAAGTAGGTGTGTCTTCTTCACTCCATCTCTTTCCACCTATTGGGCCTTACTGAATGGTGGAGACATAAGATGAAAAAATTCTGAGTCCCTGAAACACTTTGTGGAAGGTCACCACTAAACAGCAATACCCTCAACGGACTAGTTTAATTCTATCACCAAGAAATAAACTTCTATTGTGTTAAGCAACCGAAAATTTTTGTTTCATTTTTTTCAATAGCCGGCACTGAAATATTCTAGAAAATAAATTTCCATTACTGGAGTAAGTTTCTTTTTTTTTTTCTGTCCAAAAAATAAAATTTTTGGAAAAGCCAAATCAACCCTCAAACTAGTTCTTAACTAGGTTTAGGCACAACTAGGTCTTATCTACCCCTCATGATTAACCACATCACACTGCCTCATGCAAGGTGGCATTCACCCAGGCTACCTCCTTATGCTGGAACACCTTGTCCCTATCTAGACCTTTCTGACTTTCCTACTTGCCTTTCAGATTTTGATTGAATTGACCTAAGTAATTTCCTTTTTAGTGGGTATCACAGTGGAAATGCAATTTTATACTTATTTGTTATAATCATTTGATTGATGTGTGTTGTTCTCACGATAAACTTTGTAATGGCAGAATTTATGTTTTTTTTTTTTTTTTTTTTGAGACGGAGTCTGGCTCTGCCGCCCAGGCTGGAGTGCAGTGGCCGGATCTCAGCTCACTGCAAGCTCCGCCTCCCGGGTTCACGCCATTCTCCTGCCTCAGCCTCCCGAGTAGCTGGGACTACAGGCGCCCACCACCTCGCCCGGCTAATTTTTTTGTATTTTTTAGTAGAGACGGGGTTTCACCGTGTTAGCCAGGATGGTCTCGATCTCCTGACCTCGTGATCCGCCCGTCTTGGCCTCCCAAAGTGCTGGGATTACAGGCTTGAGCCACCGCGCCCGGCCTGTTTTTTATTTTGCTAAGCATTGCATCCATTATTACTGTTGCCTAGCAACAGTCCAACACATAGTAGTCCCTGAATAAACATTTGTCAAATGAATATAATGAATTAACAGTACAGTGTGGTACTATGACAGATGAAAGCAGAATGTAAAGAACCTGATGAAGGTATAATTATGGAATTCACACTTTTCTCTTTTCCTTCAAGTTAATTACTATGCTTTTAGTGTCTCAACAAAAGAAAACAGAATTGACCAAAGATAAATTAGCTTCAAGTAGAAGAGTCACAGAAATAAATTTAGCACTTCATTCCTGACAAAGGAGCGTGCTCATAATCTTATCAAAGGTTTTCTTTTACTCTCTCCTCAGAGTCATACTCACTGGCACCCAAAATATTGTAGTGCTATGGTCTGAACATTTGCATTCCCCTAAAATTCATATGTTGAAACCTAATTCCCAATGCTATAGTAGAGATGAGGAATAGAAAGTATTAGGTTATGAAGGTGAATTTCTCATAGATAAGACTAGTTTCTTAGAAAAGAGGCCCAAAGAAACTGCTCTGCTCCTTCCACCATGGAGGGCACAGCAAGAAGGGGCCATCTATGAAGAGCTCACCTTCACCAGACCCAGAATCTGCCAGTGTCTTGCCCTTGAATTTCCCAGCCTCCAGAACTGTGAGAAATAAATGTTTGTGGTTCATAAACCATTCAGCTTTTGGTATTTTTTTCTAGCAGCCTGAATGGACAAAGACAGATAGGAACATTGCTGATATCATAAGCTGCAAATTTTCCCCAGGATGTTGACTATTGTAGCAACATGTGGAAAAAATATTCACTGGAACCCTGTTCCAACCACTTTTTGTGGTGATTTATCTTCCCTTTATCTGCTACCTCTTGGAAAAATGAATGACTTTCCTGAGCGTGATATTGAGAGAAGAACTTGAGCATATACAATTGAGCCTTTTCCCCTCTCTCCTTGGAATCTTCTTACAAGAAGTAGGATGTATCATGCAGGCCCTGCTTCCAAAAAAATAAGGTAATCAGGGTCAGCCTTCTAAAGACATATGCTTGGCTCACTTTGCTTTCCTTGTCTTATGTAAGCTTTGTAGCTGTGAGGGAGGAATTCTGGATAAGCACGTGTTACTTCCCTTAGGCTGGGACAACTCTGACCTAGCCACATCTTTCCTACTTCATCTAGTTAGCTAGTAGTATCTTTTCAGTCTGAGTTAAATTATTACTTCCTTAGAGAAACCTTTCTAATACCTTCCTAAGTCATTTTCTTACCAGACCTCTCACTGGGTATATTAGTTATATGTTTCTGCATACCAAAGTACCCCATAACTTGGTAGCTTGAAACAACAAACATTTATTATCTCACATGACATTTTAGGGTCCAAAATCTGAGCTTGGCCCAACTGGGTGGTTCCGGCTCAAGGTTTCTCAATGATATTATAGTCAAGATGCTGGTCAGACCTGCAGTCATTTGCAGGACTGACTTGGGCTGGAGATTGTCAGGAGCTCAGTTCAGCTGGAGAGAAAAATTGCTAAGTTATGAGGTGTTGGAGTAGCCAATTGATGCAACAAAACAAAAATGATAGTGAAGTATTTAAAACCTTTTGTGTTGGTATAATCAAATGTAAACACATGGAGAAAGTACTAACTTGCCTCTTATAATTTACCCCCCTGAAATGACATACTGGTCAAGGGTCAGGTGAATTACCACAGAAATGGGGGTTGTCTCACTGTTGAGGGAGCCCCAAACAAAAGGATCTCGCAGTTATATAGACCCTGGGGTTGTTGAGGAAGGAGGGCTAAGAGTGGAAAAATTCCAAGTACCATGTCAGAGTAGGGGAATGTTTCTTCAATGTTTCCTTCTCCTTCCCTAATAGGAAGGGCTCTGCAGAGCCACCTGAAGAGGACCTCTGCCTAAGGACTCAGATCTCATGTCCTAGGAATGAATGTTGCACCACTATTAGCAATGCAAATAGGTGAAGAGCTTCACCCACCAGCAGGCCTGAGTCCTTGACTGAAACCTGCTTCAGAGACTGCAATTCACTGCCTGTGCACCAAGTTTGGTGTGGGGAGGACAACTTTTCCCTGTGAGGCTTGCTCAGTAAACCTTTGTTATTTCTTATGGTCAGTCCTGTAAAATTACACATAGATTTGTAATCAAGAACCAGACTTCTCAGAGGTTCTGCTTCTAAGCTGGTTCCTTGTATAGCTATTGGCAGAAAGCCTGCATTCCTCACCATGTGGAATTCTCCAAAGTTGGTTGAGTATCCTCATGATATGGCAACTGCCTTCCCTAAGAGTGTGCAGTCTATGATAAAGAGCAAGGAGGAAGTCACAATGACTTTTATGCCTGAATGTCAAAAATCACATACCACTTCTGCCACATTTCCTTTTTAAAAGGAAGTCATTGAATTTATTCACACTCAAGAAGAGCAGAATTAGATTTCACTTTTTGAAGGAAAGAGTGTCAAATAATCTGTGTACCTATTTTAAAGCGACCACACTTGAGTAGACCATCTTAATGTTTGATTGAAAGAATTCTGCTTGTGGTCATATATTTCAGCCACATAGCTGAGTTGACTCTTTGACCTCCATTTCTCTAACTCTGGTGCCAAACTTAAAATGAGGAAGAAGAAATGAGTGAATATTATCCTTAAATCCAATAATCCTGGTTTCAAATACAAATTTTTATACTATTTACTGATTTATTTTAACCTGTAAATTTGCACAACCTATCAACTCAAATGGCAGAAAGAAATCAAATTGTTCATGTATTAAATTAATGGATTGACTGAGATTGTAGCAGATGAAGAGATTTGTTTTAATAGTCCTAAATTGTATCATTTTCCCTTTAAAACAACCAATATGAAATATTCTCCCCAGTTAACATCGTAATGATTTTAACAAAAGTAAAACGGCTGCAATCTGAAATATCAATATAAAAAAGCATACTGAGCATCTTTCAACCACTTTTTCAGATGTCAAGACCAAGAAAGTGAAGTGTTAGAATTCACTCTTCTCACTGGAATGCTGGCAAACAAGTGAACCAAAGTTAATTTATTACTGAATTTATTACCAAAAGAACCATGGTAGAAAACAATCCTTAAGGATCTGGAGTTTTGTTTTATTTAATGTTAGCAAATGCTAGGAAACTATCACTGTAAGTTCCTATTTACAACTACGGTTGTAGTGAATTTACTGGAACAAAAATCCAGTTTATAAACTGCTAAGGAAATAAAAGCAATTTTACACTGGTGGTGGCATTACATTTTACATGTGATTTCCTGAATAACATTATGCAATGCATTGTGAATTGAAATCTTCTTCCTGTATTATTAAAGCTACTAATCCAAACAGAATGCACTAAATCCCCTACAGATTAGGAAAAGTCACTGCCTCTGAAATTCTCAACACTGTGCTTCCAACATGCTGCCTTTCTCTTAACTCTGTTGTTCATTGTTCAAAAAACTATATTTTCTCTCTCTCAGCTATGTAAAAATTAGAAATAGTAGAAAATAAAATAAATTTTCAAGTAAGAAATACCATAGCTGTTGATCTACAGGATTTCTCCATGCAGATAATCTCTATATTTTCCAACCATAAGTTTCATCAAAGAAGGAGTGTGTCCACCTTGTTCACCAGTGTTTGTCCAGCATCTTGTTCTGTATCTGGTTGATTATAATAAATTACTGTGAAAAATATTAATGAATGCCTCTCTTTAGAACTAAATCATTGACTTGCCAAGAAAACAGAAAGAGAAAGATTCTTACTATTACCTCTCCCTGTGAGTGAGAGGAATTTTCATAAACTGACCATCCCAAAGGTGAAATCCTCAGACCAAGGATTGAAAAGAGGTTTGAAAAGAGGACAACTGTGTCCTAACTACTATGTAACTTTTTATTTCTTGAACTTTTAGAATGGTTTTTATAATTATTTAATTAATTACTGCAAGCCTTTCTGAAAATATAAAATCCTAGATGTTTATCAGATTTTAAAAATTTAAGTACTAAAATATCTTTATATACTCAGATATTTGGTATGCACTGGGAGTACAGATAAATCCAGGCCCTGCCCTCTAGGAATTTACATTCTAGTAATGAATAGAGATATTAAACAATTGATCACACAATTCATTTGTTTAATTTTATTTGTGATGGATGAAAATGGAGAACTGAGTAATTGTGAGAGTGTGTAACAGGGTGAGGGGATCTGGTGTGGAGCATTAGAGATGTCCTTGAGGAAATGATATTTGAGCAGAGCACTGTAAAATGTATAGGAATTAACGGATAGGTAAGAGACTGCTGAGAAAACAAGATGGGGGATTGTGAAGGGAGAAGAAAAATGGCCCAAACAGAAAGAAGAGAAACAGAGAAGCATGTGAATAGAATTCAGAAAGCCTGTGAATAGCCTACAGTGATGCTAATAGGGAATAAAGCAGTATGAATAGCTTTACTTTCTTTTCTTTTCTTTTCCTTTTTTTTTTTTTTTTTTTTTTTTTTAGAAATAGGGTATTGCTCTGTCACTCCGGCTGGAGTGTAGTGGCATGATCATAGGTCACTACAACCTTGAACTCCTGGGTTCAAGTGATCCTCCAGCCTTAGCCTCCTGAATAGCTGGTACTACAGGCATGAGCTACTGTGCCCAGCTAGAATCATTTTCTTAAAATATTATTCTGGTTCCTATGCTAGAGCAAGATGGTATAAAATCATTTATCTCATTTCTTCCCTATGAATGTAACTAAATACCCATGAGACAATGATAAAATTATTCGTGAGACAATGATAAAATTATTCATGAGACAATGATAAAAGACTGAAGCAAACTGAAGGAGTGGCATTAACTGGCTAGGGAGGAAAAACAAAGGTGGGCTGCAAGGAAACTCGCAGGACATGAGGAATGTCCCGATGAATTTCTTAGGTTTTCTTTTGATCTTGCATATGCTCCCAGACTGATCTTCCAAATACTCCCAGGCCTGGGAGAGGTCAACAACTCAGAACCACCAAGAGGCATAGGCAGAATAAAACCAAAACACATACACAAAAAGAAAAGCCTGCCCTCTCTGGCCAAGGAGTGGGAAAAGCAAAGGGCAATGCAGACCTTGTAGAGAGCCCAGGCCTTGCTCCACAACCTGGAACTGGCAGTCAGTCAATTCTCTGGCAACAGGAAGAGGAGGGAACTCCAACTATTCAGTCCTCACTCCACAACCTGGCTCCCAATTCCCATCGTCAATCCTATCCATGACAGGAGCAGCATAAGCAGAGGACTGTGTCTCTCAATCTTCTACTTAAGAGCATAAGGAGATCAAGCTTATGCTCGATCTCCTTATGCTGTTAGGTAGAAGGCTTTTTTTTTTTTTTTTTTTTTTTTTTTTTTTTTTTTTTTTTTTTTTTTGAGGCGGAGTCTCGCTCTGTCGCCCAGGCTGGAGTGCAGTGGCACGATCTCGGCTCACTGCAAGCTCCGCCTCCCGGGTTCACACCATTCTCCTGCCTCAGCCTCCCGAGTAGCTGGGACTACAGGCGCCCGCCACCGCGCCCGGCTGGTAGAAGGCTTTTTATCTCATATCACCCTTCAGAAAACGGTCCAGAGGTACAAAGTAGCCAAAGGAATGAACCTTGCATACCTGTAGATTGCACCTTCGGGAACTGAGTGGGAGCCTGTATTAGTCAGCTCAGGCTGCTATTACAAAATACCATAGATCGAGTGGCTTAAGTAATAGACTTTTATTTCTCACAGTTCTGGAGGCTGGGAAATCCCAAATCAAGGCACCAGTCAATTTGATTTCTAGGGAGGGCTCTCTTCCTAGCTTGTAGGCAGCTGCATTCTCTCTGTGTCCTCACATGGTGGAGACAGAATGTTTCCTCTTTCTTTCCCTTCTTATAAAACCACTAATTCCATCATAAGAGCTCCAACCTCATAAACTTTTCTAACTCTAATTGCACCCCAAAGACCCTATCTGGAAATACCATCATTTTGGGGGTTAGGAATCCACCATATGAATTTGGGGTAGGGGGACAGAATTCAGTGCATAACAGAGCCCCAACAGCACCTGAAAAAATGAAGCAGACCACAATAGCATTGCAAAGGCTCTGAAAGATAAACTTAGTGAAACTAAATCCCACAAAAATAAGCCAGAACTTAAACACTACATCTAAACAAGCTATTTGCTAAAATAGATTGGATCAAAAGTTCACTAATGTAATCATTTAAAATAATATCCATTATACAATTGAAAATCTTTAGTCATATCCAAGACCAAGAATGGATATCTCATATGGATGAGAAAAGAAAATCAGCTAACAAGACAAGGTAATCACCTCAATGCTGAAGTAAATTAGATATTGAGATTACCTGACAAGAATTTTTTTAAAATTGTTATCAAAATGCTGTGGTAATCAAATGCAAGTTCTTCTTAAAACTTTACCTTATACATGTATAATTTAAGGGAAGAAATAGAAGTGGTAAGAAAGAACAAAGAAGAAATTGTAGAACTGAAAATAAAATAATCAAAATAAAAACTTGCCAGATGATCTCAATAGCAGATTGGTTAGCACAGAATTACAATATGATTCAGCAATTCCTATTGTGGGTACACATCCAAAACAATTGAAATCAGGAAATCAAATAGATATTTGCATACCTATGTTAATTGTAGCACTATTTGGGATAGCCAAAAGATAACACAATCCTGGTATCTATTGATGACTGGATAAACAAATGTGGAATATTCCTCAGCCTTAAAAGGAAGGAAATTCTGAGCTATACTACAACGTGGATGAACCTTGAGCTCATTATGCCAAATGAAATAAGACAGTCACAAAAGGACAACTATTGTATTATTTTACTTATATTAGGTGCCTAGAGTAATCAAATTCATAAAAATAGAAATTAGAACGGTGGTTTCTAGGAACTGCTGGGAGGTTGGAATGATGAGTTATTGATTACTGGATATGGAGTTTCAGTTTGAGAAGATGAAAAGTTCTAGAGATGAATGGTGGGGATAATTGCATAGCAATATAAATGTATTTAATGCCACTGAACTATACACTTAAAAGTGGTTAAATTTGTACATTTATGTTATGCATATTTTACTACATAAAAGATGTAAAACTTTAAAACTTCAAAATTTGTCAAAATACATAAACCTACAGATGTGAGAAGCTTAGCTAATCCTGTATAGACAAACCCGAAGAAATGCATACCAACACATCATAAACAAGCCTCTGAGAAACAAAACCTAGGAAGTAATCTTCAAAATAGCCAGAGAGAAATGGTGCACTACATATAGAAGGATACCAAGTTGAATGACAGATCTATCATCTGAAACCATGGATGGCAAAAGGAAATGGCACAATACTTTTATGTGTTGAAAGAAAAGAACTGTCAGTACTGAATCATATATCCAGAAAAACTCTTCTCCTGGAATAAACTGAAAATACATACAACCTCAGACGAAAGGAAGCTAAGAGAATCTGTTTCTATCAGATGTACTTAAAGGCCAAGGAAAACTCTCTAAACAAAAAGAAAATGACAACAGAAGACAGCTGACCACTTCAAAGAAAATTAGAACAACAGAATGAGTAAAAATAGAGATAAAAATAATAAGCTGTTTTGCCTCATGAGATTCCTCACTTACATCTTTTGTTTGAAGCAAAAGATATAACATCATTTGACATGTTGCTTAATATATATGGATGTTATATTTAAGACAATTACACATAGAAAGTGGGGAGGATAAAAGGACCTAAATGAAAGTAACCTCAAAATAATTCTCCATTTTGGAAGACCCAGGATTCAGAGTAGCCTATGCTCAGAGCTCAGAGATCCAGTTACAAGGTAAGCAGTCCCTATCTAAATGAAATTGGTCTCCTACAATCCTATGATAGATTTCTACAATTTTATGCTTGATTTGGCATCCAATTTTAATCTCCCTCTAGCACCACTAGACTGTTTCTCTGTACATTATAATATACATTTTGCTGTTTGATTTTCACCTGAGTTGTTTCCTTTAATGTGAAAATTTGAGGCTATTTAGCTGAAAACTGCCTAGGATTGTGAAACAGGTTATCAGGAATCTGAAAGTCTAAGATAGGAAAGTCAAAAAGAGGGTCTTTAGGAATCTATAAGATGTACTTCCATTGGCATGGCTAATACATCTATGTAGTTATGTGTTGCCTACAAAATATTTCATTAGTGAAAATATATAAAAGAACTCAAATTAACTGGATTACAGAAAAATAAAAGTGCTTAAATCAAATACTTTATCAAAACAAAGGAAAGACTAGTCAAATGCTTTTTCAAGTTTATGTGACTTAAGTAAAATCTTTAATAAATAAGTTAGCTTTAAAATTATAATATTTAATATAATAAAAAGTAATATTAGAAATTTCTTAAGAATTGCCAAAATACATTTTGTTTACATTTATTTTTATCTATTTTTGAGATGAAGTTTCATTCGTGTTGCCCATGCTGGAGTGCAATGGTGCAAACTCTACTCACTGCAACCTCTACCTCACTGGTTCAAACTATTCTCCGGCCACAGTCCATGTAGTAGCTGGGATTACAGGTATTCACCAGCACGCCTGGCTACTTTTTTTGTATTTTTAGTAGAGATAGGGTTTCACCATGTCGGTAAGGCTGGTCTTGAACTCCTGACCTCAGGTGATCCACCTGCCTTGGCCTCCCAAAGTGCTGGGATTATAGGCATGGGCCACCATGCCTGGCAATATTTTTGTTTATATTTATTAATCAAGTAATTTCATCCTTATCCCTGCCAAATACTATAACGTGTCAAAATTTGACAAAGGGGTTACAAAACTATACACCCAGCCCAAAACAGAGTGATCTTTTCTTGTATAATCTTTAATAAATAAGATATTGATACTGGTTTAATAAAAACAGCTACATCTTGAATTTAGTAAGATTACCATAACTTTTAAACTTGTGGCTTTAGGCAGTCAAGTCCACAGTCATTATGGAGGTTCGTTTTGAGAAAGGACTGTTATTGTTTTTGTTTCAAAGCTAAACTATAAATTAAGTTCCTCGCAAAGTCCAGGAATGAACAAGGACAGCTTGGAGGTTAGAAGCAAGATAGAGTCAGTTAAGTCGTATCTTTTTCACTGTCTCAGTTATAATTTTACAATGACAATTTTATAACTTTAAATCATGGCTATTGCAGTTTCCATAAATAATCTAGGCAAACAAAATAATTTGGTAAATGTAATGGGTTAAATACTTGTACACAAAATTGGTATAATTTAGAATATAAAGTTATATTAAATTAAATAATAGATACTTCATTATTTGAGTATTTTCCAATAAAAATATATTGTAGGGAAACGTTCTTGCTTAAAAAAGTTTTTACTTTTTAAAAAAGATGAACAAGTTTTATCTAATTCAAAGCTTATTTGTATTTATATACAAAACAAGGTAAAGGAAACCAGAAATAAGAAAGATGTAAAGAAAGTTACAAAAATAAAGAAGATTTTTTGTGTGGTAAGAAAACTTAAAGAGAAATAATTGTATATGAGAAAGAATCTTGTATGGTGAATTTAGTCCTAAAATAAAATGACTGGTTGTTTAAGAAAGGGATGTTCAGGACAAACCAGAAAGTCTAAGCATGTCATGAATGGTCTGTATAAGTCTCAATAAGAGGATTTATTAACAAAAATAAAACAAAATGAAACAAAAAAACCTTGTATGATTAAGTTGTTTATAATTAAAGGGAAACTATAATATTATTTCTAGAGATTGGGCTTGGTGTAAAAAAATCCTTATACACCAAATTATTGGTTACAACAATGAATTTTTCTTAAGGGGTTGATTTTCTCTTAATATATTATAAGAGATGTTAATTTCTTTTTAACCCGAAGTTCAACTTTTGTTGAATCTCACTGTATTTCAGCTTTCTCTCCCCTTTTAAAAGACTTGTTTTATTAAAGGTCTAAAGAAATTCTATTCTTCCAATACAATATTCTGTGCACTGCACAAGGTTTTTTATTTGCCTTTTGGTAACTGGCCTAACAGGTTTTACATTTTATCAAAATAATTTCTATGCCATTATTATTAAGTTTGGTTTGCCTGAGAAAAACTGAGATTTAATTTTTTTTAAATTAACATTATTACATCCATGTATCTTTCCGTATGTGCTTTTAAAATACTTGTGACATTAAGTCACAGGGCTTTGACTCCTAGGTCTTAAAAGGACATGAAGTCTTGTCAAATCTTAAACACTGACAGCAATTGAAGCCTCATCTTCAGGCCCCAAGAAGATGCCAATCAAAATAAACTGCATTTCTGAGACACAAGGCCACAAATTAAAGCCAACTTCTCAAGGCCCAGGGCATGTGAGAAGAGGTGGGCATGTGAAATTGTAAGGCTTAATTTTAACAGATAAAATAAGTTAAGTTTCTCTACAAATTAATCATTAATGTCAAAGGCACAGTGATGCAAGACCAGCATATGGAGCCCTGTATCAGATTAACAAGGTTTTCTTAAAGCATTAACCAGCTTCTTAGTAAAGGTTATAAAGGCTTATGAAAGTTATAGCTTGTGATCAAGATTTAAATTTTATAGATTGTTTACAAAATTTTGAAAAACAGATTTAATTGACTTCATCCTGTTTTTATTAGGGCTTCTTGTTTGGAAAATTAAGTCCCCTCTCTCAAAGAATGAAGATTTTTGCTTTTTTTTAGATAAAATGCTTGAGTAATCATTTGATTAAACAAATGACTCTAGAATGGCTTGAAGTCCTGTTTTGTGATATCAAGTGTTTTTGTTTGATTTTGTTTTGTTTTGTTTTTTTGAGTTGGATTCTCGCTCTGTCACCCAGGCTGGAGTGTAGTGGTGCCATCTCAGCTCACTGCAAGCTCTGCCTCCTAGTTCACACCATTCTCCTGCTTCAGCCTCCCAAGTAGCTGGGACTACAGACACCCACCACCAGGCCCAGCTAATTTTTTTGTATTTTTAGTAGAGATGAGGTTTCATAGCAGGATGGTCTTGATCTCCTGACCTTGTGATTTGCCAACCTTGGCCTCCCAAGGTGCTGGGATTACAGACGTGAGCCACCATGCCCAGTTGATATCAAGTGTTTTAAACCTTTGATATTTGATAAACTTTCCAAAATCAAATTATAAACTATATCTTTTTCATAATTAATGCTTTAAGGTATTAGGTTCCCTAAAGTCCAAAAATGGCATAATTTGGCTTATTTAGTGTAAAAATTATCAGGAAGGGTTGTCAATTATGAAATGGTGTTTGGTTTTTGAGGGCTGTATTTGTACAAATATGTTATTGGTGTGTCTTCCACAATTATGGGAAACTCTTGCAATTCTGATACGACTTAATATCAGTAATTATAATAATTGCTATGTTAAAATTATTGTGTGACACAGAGGTAACAAATTTCCTTGTCAATTATGTCTTTGTCTACGGCTGGCCTAAAATGTTTTGCCATCTATGAACAACTGTTGTCTTGTTTTGGTCTTCTTTAGAAGGTGGATGTATAATCAGCTACAAAACTCTAACAGGTGCTCATGAATGCAGATTTCTGATAACTTTCGAGATTGTGACATCAGAAAAGAGGAAAAAATTTCAGGACTCATGGACAGCTAAAATGTTCACGAGTATCAAGCAGAACAGGAATTAACTGCATGGACTGAACCAATCTTTTGGCTTTTTGCCTAAAATGTGGCTAATCCTTTTTTTTTTATTTTTCAGAGTCTTGAAATCTTTTGAGCTATTGATGGCTTTTAACAATTTAGTATACTCCTATTAAATTTGAGGCATATTTGTTTCTCTCTACCTGATTTCTCCAGAATCTTGAAACTATTTGTGAGTATTCTTCGCTTATAGCAATACAGTTATTTGCAATAACTGCAGTAAGAATTCGTTTTCATTTGTAACAGGATACAATTGGAGGAACTGATTATTTTACCAACGCTTTGACTGGAATGGCATGCTTTTCTTTAAGGAATCAAACTTGACACATAAAGCCAATAAAGCCCTTGGAAAAACGGGTCTCATATTTTGTGTACATAGTCCCTGTACAGGGTCTCTGACCTGTAGTATGTAAAGAAAGTCACTTTCTGACAGGCCCAGAAACATCAGGTTTATCTTGGAACCTCAAGAGGGGAGGAAACTCACCCAACTCATAGGTATTTGATGGTACAAATCCATGGCTGGAATCAGCATTAAAAAAGTCTAATCTGACATTTCTTCTATAGAATAAAGTTTCATCAAAGCCAATTTTTAAAAAGCCTATGTGAAAAATAATTATTATTTCTGCACTTTATATAAATAATCTGGCCAAGTATAATAAAGCAAATTGGTCCCACCATGATTTGTTTTTAGTAAAACTGGAAAACTGGAGAGAAAGAAAACTATGTTTCAAAAACTATAGGACACCTGTTATTAGATTGTAGTCTTGTCTGATGTTTTTCAATTCTTATTATTTTCTACAGTTTGGGCTGAATTCTAATTTTTCTTGGGTATAAGTCTTCAAAATAATGCTTCCAATTTTTTCCTATTGTATTGCGTATTTTAAAATTTAGACTCCCTGAAAACTAAGCTGTGTTTTCTTAAAGCCCTGCAAACTGAATCCAGAAAACTTAAACTTCAGAAGAAAGTAACAGCAGTCTATTCACATACATAAACCACTTTCATACCTGGCTACTGATGTATAGACTTCAGAGTAATGTGGCCTATATCAATTTTCCAGGATTGTTCTTTTGTTTGTTGTTGTTTTTCTCCCTTCTTCCCACTATTTTCTCTTCATAGGACATGAGACTTCCCAAACTTCTAAAAATGAGCTTTCCTAATAACTCCAGACCTACCTGTACAGGAATAAACCATCTTAGACATGAGCGATAAGAAGAAACCTGGGACCAGAGGCTCATTTTCTTCTAAAATGCTTTATCAAAAAGATTTAAAAGAAAAGTGGGGGAAATGTAAAAGGAAAATATCTTGGGACTCCCAAATTACTAAGCTAAAGGGAAAAACTCAAGCAGGGAACTACTTAGGGAAAAATCTGCCTCCCATTCTATTCAAAGTTATTGCTCTGCTCACTGAGATAAATGCATATCTGATTGCCTCCATTGGAAAGGCCAATCAGAAACTCAAAAGAATGCAACCATTTGTCTTTTAGCTATCTGTGACCTGGAAGCCCCCTCCCTGCTTCGAGTCTTTTGGTGTTTGCTTCAAGTCTTCCCACCTTTCCAGACTAAACCAGTGTGCTTCTTACATATATTGATTGATGTCTCATGTCTTCCTAAAATGTATAAAACCGAGCTGTGCATCAACCATCATGGACACATGTTGTCAGGATTTCCTGAGATTGTGTCATGGGTTTGTGTCCTCAACCGTGGCAAAATAAACTATCTAACTGAGACCTGTTTCAGATTCTCTGGGTCCACAAAGAACACCCGTTTAGAGTAGGTGAGGGTAACATATATTATTTGAAGCATGTTAGATGAATGTATGGGTTTGTGCTCAGAAGCCAAAAATAAAATACCTAAACTCGAAAGATGTCAGTGGAGGGATGACTATGGATATAGCTATTAGATTGCTTAGGAAAAGAAACCATGGAGTGATAAATGAAGAGGACCTGGGGCAGAGCCTTAGGACATTGTTTAAAATTCAGGAAGTCAGGAAAAGGAAGACTAAATTGCAAATGAAATGAAGAAAGAGAGGCTGGCAGTGTGGGAAATCAGAATATGTAAATGTAAGCCAGATTGAACATAGGGAATGTAAGGTCTTTGAATGATTATTTTATTCTCCAAATCAGGTAGAATATGAGGAGCATTAAGGACAAAGTGGAAAATATATCCTCCATTGGAATGGAATTGCCCATTTTGTACTCTTCCAATATAAGGCAGCCCAGAGAAGAGGTTCCTTATGACTGAACTTGTTTGTCCTGCATTGTATTACACCCAGAGGAATGCCCTGACTAGACAGGAGAATGTCTGTGCTGTGTCTTAAGATTAGTTTGCGCCTTTTAAGTAGCACCACACTGACTCTGTTATTATTTTTCACTTCAATAGATTTCTACTTGACTTAAGAAAAACAAGAGAAAATAGGGCCTTATTTGACTATAACCTTTTTTTCTGGAAATGTTTTAAGTCTTCTGTGGTCTCCATGCTACAAAAGAAACAAATATATAAAAACTCATATATAGAAATATGCTTATAAATAAATATATGCCAGTTCTGCAAAGAACTTGAAATATACCAGGCCATAGCTAGCTATTTTTATCAGTCTCCTCATTAGACTGTGTTATACAGGCATCACCACCAACAGTGTCATCCTCATCATAGCTTACATGACTTGAGTGTTTACTATGTTCCAATGTTCCAGGTACTATGCTAAATTCTTTATATAACGTTTTGTTTAAATTCCAAATATGTCATTAGGTATTGTGAATTTTTAAGTCTCTGTTTTATAGATGATGCAATAAAGACTTGAGGATAAGTAACTTGTTCAAGTTCCCAGATCTAGTAAAATGTCAAAGTAGGGATTCAAATACACATACCCAAGATCTTAACCATTATATAATACAACCTTTCCAAATACAAGTAAACCATGTTTTATTTTATGATGTTTTGCCTGACACACACTATTGCAACTCTAATGGAAGGATAATGACGTGGGCTATGTGTTAACTGTGTATAAATATAGGGCACATCTCAAGCTCACTGAGGTTCACTTCTCTTTGAGAGAACACAATAATTATGACCTGAAGTTCAAGGACTGCAAAAAGGAAATGTGACAATGAAGGCTTTCCACAGGGTGGATGTGGCTAATATCAAAGACATGACTTAGAATATATGACCTGGAAATGAAATTCATATTTTTTCAAGTAAAGAAAGCGAGAGCCAAGAGGCAGGACGGTGATCAGTTAGAATCCAAGGCTTTGACTCAAAATGGGACCCTTCACAAATGTGTGAGGACCACATACAGAGAGAACTGAGGCTCTTGCCTAAGTTGACATCTGCTAGACAACTCTGTGCCTCATACCACTGGAAAGGTGGTCATCTCTATTTCAGTAATCAATAATGTCCATAACATCAATGGCACCTTCAGAGTAAACAAGAAAGAGAAGATCTACTTATTTAAAATCATGTAAACATAGTTCTTTCCCATCTTCAAAATGACCTCACATGGAAAAATAAAAACTTAAAATTATTGAGAAAGTTTTGTTTTAAGAAAGAAAATGTTGAGATTTTTCCCTTAAAATAGATTTTTATTGCAAAGTCTTTGAATTAAAAGAAAGAAGTACTATAAATCAAATCTCACTTTTCCTTCATTATGGTAGCAAACCATATCTTAAACTAAACAATTGATAACTATACTTTTGTAGTCATTTTTACATCAGAGTTCAAACAGGAAAACATAATCCACATTAATTACAGTGGAGGGTAATTACCCTGGAGCTGATTTTAGTTTCAACATTCAATTTATTTATCCTTAGACTTGTGTTCAAAAATGCGTTGCATCCCAACTGCAACTCAGATTCCTAAAGGCAGTGACTAGAAGGGAAGAAAAAAGCATTGACAACTCAGTTTTACACCTCTACCTTCTCCACATTATTTAAAGGGTAAAACTAAGAGCTCACCGTGTTTTTCAGCCTACACTTGCCTTTCAGCCTTCCCAGCACAATTTTATGGTTTCTCTTCTTCTTTTGGTCTATCTTTGATGTTTATTATAACTTGACTATATTCCTATAAATATTTTTGGTACTTAGTATGTATTTTTTCTGAGGACTACATTATTTTGTTAAAACAGAATCATAATATGTTTGTTATTTTATAATCTCATTTTTTACTTAGGAATGTTGAACATCCCTCCACATTTTATATTCACACACACACACACATATATACATGCATATACATTTATATTCAGTATTAAAAAGATAAACTGAGGTGCAATAAAATTTTAAAGAGCTTATTTGAACAAACAGCAATTCTCTAATTGGGCAGCTCCAACCTAGAAGTCCACCAAGGAGCTCCACCAAGGAAACACAAGGAGGAGGCTTTTATATGATAAACACAAAAGTAAAACAAAGAAAATATTTGATTTATCACGGTTAAGACACTCACCTTAATTGGTCTATCCCATTAGAAAGTCTCTATTTATATAATTGTTGTATAATTATAAGGTTTTTTGTTGCTTCTGATTGGTTGAACTTAAGTTCTGTTTTTCTTTAATATAGGCATTTAGAAAAAATTGCTCAAATTAAGTTTTGCTTATGTTTGCAAATCTAGCATGGTTAAGGCCACTCATGAGGCCTCTCTGGCTTTGACTGCTCAGGGATTCTTCAGGCCTTGACTCTATTTTAATTTACTTTAATAAGAGAATTTAATAACAGATGTGTTTGTGTATGTGTGTGCATGTATACACCTATATAATTACATGTGATTTAAATAAAGTATTATATATATAAATATATGCCATCATAATTTTAATAGCAGCATAGTTTTCCACTGTATGGGTATGCTATTAATCAATGAAATAACTATTGATAAGTTTGCGTTCTAACTTTTTTGTCTAATTTTTTACAATATGATGAGCATCTCTATTCCTGCATCATTACACACTTTTCAATCTATTTCTGAGAATAAATATACAGAAGTGTAATTGCTACATCAAAGGGGTTTTAATAATCAGTTTACTGTATATTTTTCTACAGTGAAAAGCAATACAAAAGGTATCAGTGACTTGAAATAATAGTTTATTTCTTGCTTACATAGGTTTTGGATAGCCTGTACTTGGGTTCTTGCATGGGGAAAAGAGGTTGGCAACAATGAACTGTTTCACAAAACTTCTGGTCAGAAGTATTTAATATCACTTCTACTCACATTTTGGTGTCCAGATCAAGTTCTGCATCCAGTTGTAACTTCAAGAGGACAGAAAAATAATCCTCCTGCAGGAAAGAGCTCTAAAGTATAATTATTCTAGGAAGGGAAAACAAATATTTTGAACAACAATATGACGAGAGGGACCCATATTTTCTTCTTTATAACAAAATTCATACTTCAGTGATCATTACTGTTATTGTAAAAGAGGGCATAGTTGAGGGCATGTTTCCCTGTACAGAAAACAGATACTGTGAAAGAAAGAATGTCATATGCTCCAATCAATTTCCAGCAGATAGTTTAAAGCCACAGTATAGAGAGGTAACATGAATGAAAGACCTTGTAGATATAAGTTACCCTCTTGGCAAACAAAATCTAGCCAAAACTTGATCACCACATAATTTCAATCCCAACAATTGCATGACCACACACCACAGATTTTACCCCTAAATCATCATTGGTTTCTTGTCCAATTGTTCAGAGAGATTTGATTGTGTATAGTAGAATTTAACCACAGAATGAGAGACTTTGTATCAAACTTAAGAAAAAACCAACTAATAATCTATTGATATATTTGGATCTATAGCCTCAAGTCACCTTTACTCTTCTTGAAAAGATATGGGTATGACATCATAGTAAAGTAAATAAAGTTGTTAAGATAATTAACAATTGATAGTCTCACCTAAATGAATGTATTAATAGAAGCATCTAGTCAGTAAAAGATAATTAAATAGGTTAAGGTTTAAAACTAACCACTCTGAGAAAGAAATTTTCCTATTTAAATTTCAAATGAAAACACATAAATGCACAGAGAAAGGAAGAATGAAAAACCAGGAATACCTAGGGGTCTTAGAAGTACATTAACAACTTTCTTGCTAATCTTGGATTGCCACAGTTTTGGCTGACAGTCGAAGGTGACATCAATCTTGTTCAATGAGACACTATAATTTTTTACATTAAAGTAACAAAAGAAAAACTCTCTACAAGTCTATGAAGCTTTATTCCAATAAAGAAATGCTTATCCAGCAATAGGTGTGTGGATGATATACTCAGAGACTGATTGATTAGCTTCTGCTTATAAACCATGTATAAACCCTAAAAGCAGATTAATATACAACACCCAAATCATTCTCTGAGAAACCCCATCAAGTGTACTACCTCCTCCAGAGTGGAGGTTATGTTAGAGGCATTTGAACCAAAGCAACTCCATCTTATATAGAAGCTGATAAAATAATGATGATGAGCATTATTTCACGTGTCTGTTGGCTGTATGAATGTTTTCTTTTGAGAAATGTCTGTTCATATCCTTTGCCCACTTTTTGATGGGGTTGTTTGTTTTTTTCTTGTAAATTTGTTTGAGTTCTTTGTAGATTCTGGATATTAGCCCTTTATCTGATGAGTAGATTGCAAAAATTTTCTCCCATTCTGTAGGTTGCCTGTTCACTCTGACAGTAGTTTCTTTTGCTGTGCAGAAGCTCTTTAGTTTAATTAGATCCCATTTGTCAATTTTGGCTTTTGCTGC